>NW_009207367.1:0-19134 GCF_000690835.1 Fulmarus glacialis | reverse complement strand
GGAATGCATTTGGCATGTGCAGCTGAGGCATGTTAAGAGTCAGTAGCCAAAGGCGTATGAAAAGGCTATTGCCCAGTCTGGCTACTGTGGACCAGATGCCCGTTAGCAGCCAGGCCTCCAGGGAACAGCCTTAATGGCAAGCACTATGCAATGTTTAAATTCCTGGCAGAGGGACCATAGTGAGACACTTTAATTGCTCTGTCACTGCCCCGGATACCTGGGAAACGTGCCCTCCAGTTGTTTTCTAGGAAAGTGAAAAACATGAAGAATTTACTGAAGAACTTAAAGGCAGATTTTCCAGCTGGATCAGATCTTTCATTTACCTTCAATGCTTTTTTCTCAACTATAAATCTACTTGTTTCTGTAGGTTACTTTCACTTCATACTTGTGCAGATGAGAAAATTAGGTCAGTCAGATCTGCTAGGTGTCATCCTCTACTTATTTGCATTGGTGTAACTTCGGTAGTTGCCAAACCTGTGAAAACAAGAGAGGAATTAGGGTCTATCAGCACAAAGACTCAGGCCTGGTGGGTGTGCGCAAGTAATATCAGAAGTGTCTTGCCCGATGGGGAATCTGCTTGGAAATGGATCCTTTGTGTCCACAGAGAGCTGTGTAGAAATGACAATCTGAATAACGAAGCAGCTGACTTCAGTGTGGATACAGGTACTTAGATGTCCAAAAGCTGGAAAGCATTTCAATTGCACATGCATCTTTATGCTACTTATTATTTTTGCCTGCAATCACACAAAAAATATTGCCTGGCTTTCTTTTTAGCAGAGGTTGAGAAGATTACATCAAAGCTAATCAAAAAGGCAGTTTTAGAGCTGAAAGCTAAGATATGTCAGTCCAAGTCCTGAAAATCCTTATTGAGCCTGGTAGTCTGACTCACACAGCCGCTTCCTCCTTATCAGAGCCCTCTTCATCTGAAGAAGGAGTACCAAAGAGTCTGAGAAAATCTGATCACGTATTACCTGGAGCTGGCTCAGTACAGCTGTAAGATTCAATACATTAGTATTTCTGAAACTAAGAAAGAAATCATTTATATGCACTAAGATTTTAATTGCTACGCCGATCAACAGTATTCAGTATTCCTCAAATATGCAGCCATTGCTTTATTTTAACCACATTTTGTCACTGATCTATGTGATATCAAAACATCAGGACATCAAGAATGTAGGCCTGAGTCTATGGACTATCATGTGAGGCGGTGGCAGACATTCTGGGTAATCTAATATGGACAGGGAAAAAAAAGCAAACCCACAGTTAGCTGTGACCATTATCTGTGACCATCTGACTGCTTACGCCTTGCAGTGCACACAGCACTGGACGCGGCATTGACATTGAGTTACTTAGCACTGAGTGGTCCAGGAAAAGCCAGGGAGCTCTAAATCTGGGGCATTTTCTGATATCCTTGTAAATGTCAGCCAAGGCATATATAGTATCATTTTGCTTTTTGATGCATGCCAAATCACTTTTGGACTGAGATTTGTCAAAGTGATTTTCATTCCTTTTGGGGCACTCTGGAATATACTATCAAGGTTGTGGAAAAGGCTCACTAGCTCTTTAATAAAGTCCTGACCCAGTAAATGCTGGAGTGAATGGAAAAACTCTTTTTGCCTCCAGTCGTGGTTAGAAGAAGACACAAATCTCCTGGGATTCATTACAAAATCCAAAATGGTGCAGCCCAGTTCAACACCGCGTAGACTGAAAGTTGACTCTGATCAATAGCTGGGGAGTTTCTGAGCTGTCGGTTCCCTTGAGATCCTCGCAATCTGCAGACATGATCTTCTCTTTGGTCTTTCTCTTATTTCACAGGGACAAGATCCAAGCTCAGTGCCCACCACCATACGTACAACACAAGACACCTTCAGTCCGGTACCTGGATCACACCGCGCTCCATGGGACCAAGAGGAGAACAACCTGCCCGTGGCCACATTCCTTGGTAACTTCCTCTTCTCAGACTACAGTTATTCAGGGCGTTTTTCCATTACATCATTTATTTCAGCCTGTTTTTATTGACTGGGTAAATAACTCTCTTGATTACAGCAGTTACAGTTTTCCCCGTGGTTACGTTTGGCAACAAGCTGCTCACCCTTCTTTAACTGCACTGTTAATTAGGAGATCTATGTTTCCCTTCTTGTCAAAAGCAACTAAGCTTCTTACCACTGGAACTCCTTCTCCTCCCTTCTAGGGTGAGAGAACAGTGATCATTTGCTTGGTTATGCTTCAAGTCTCCTGTATGCTTTTAATAAAATCTGTAAGTAATACTTCGAGAAGGTTTTTTTTTCCTGTGGCTGAGCACATCTTGAGCACAATTTTTTAATGGCAGTAAACAAAAATAAAGAACACTTAATTGCACTCTCAGCATGACTCTGACGTTTCTCATAACGATGCAATAGCCTTAGGTGGCTAAATGTGAATGTCTAAAAGAAGTCAGAATAGTATTTGTAACAAGAAACCTGACTTCATTAACTAATCAAGCAGGAAATATCTGCCCAAACACTGCCAAATCTTTGGCAGTGTTGAAATCCAGGGACACTAGACCTTCTGGGAACACGGAGCAAGCCATTAGTGCCCTTTTCCTAGGTTTTAGAAAAAAGCAGCAATAGTCTTTGACCTGTAAAAATGTATAAAGAGCATGAAAATCTTGAACTGACTCCAGCTGAAGCCAAAGACAAAACTAGACATGTCGATATAAGCAGAAATGAGCCCAAAACATCCACACATGGGAAACTGCTAACAGTATTATTTCTAAATACAGAGTATATATTCCTTATTGCCATCAGATATCACAGACTGAGAGTTTAGTTTTAGACTTTGGAAAAAAATAGACATTAATATGCTTCTAGATACAAAATAATCACAAGAGGTTGTGTTCATCTCACATAACTTGTTGAGATAGTCTCCATCTATAGCCAAAGGAGGGAGAAAGGCATCTCCTGAGGCTGATTCAGCTTTTCAGTCTTTAGGCCCCAATTTAAAATGAGATGTGCCCTTCTCTTGCAAGAGAACATAAATTTCAAATTTGTCTTCAAGAGAAGATAAATTTTCAAGCAAGACATATTCTACTTTCTATATCTGGACTACAATAATATTTTCTCTGATTTATATGTCACTGATCACTATCACGACTGGAAATAGGGAATATAATGAGGATGCAGCACTTTCTGTATTCACACAATGTACACATGAAAGAAATTTTGTATTTTTCTGAACAATAAAGTGTTGGTCCTTGCCTAAGGTAGGCTGTTCAACTAGATGAACACAGGTCTGCTGGGAAGACTGTCATTATACCTACTCATGCATTCTTATCCTTACCTATTTTCATATTCTTGTAAGAGCTTTACATTACATTTTAAAACCTCAACCTGACTTTCTGAAAGAAGTCAAATTTATGTAGCCATTGAATGAAAAATGTATTTATTGGCTGTGAAGAAACATACTATTCTCTACTATGAAGTGCCCTGTTCAATACTTAGAAATCCTTTACCGCTTTGTTTGTACTATAGCATTTCCGTATAGCTTGATTTGAAGGCATCCAACTGTTTTCAAGTTTTGAGATTCCCTTGTGTACCAAGAAACTACATAGATAGGTTCATTACATTGCCTTTGGACAGAAATCGCAAGATGCATTTAAAAACTTGAGCCTGGGAGAGGGTGAAAGATGCCATATCAATGCAGCTTTCAAAATCTATTGTGGAGATACAAGGAATGGCAACTCTATCACATTCAAAGTACGGGTTAGTGTCGTGGTCTAACCCCAGCTGGCAACTGAGCATCACACAGCTGCTCACTCACTCCCCCCCTGGTGGGATGGGGGAGAGAATCGGAAGGGTAAAAGTGAGAAAACTCATGGGTTGAGATCAAGACAGTTTAATAGGTAAAGCAAAAGCTGCGTGCACAAGCAAAGCAAAACAAGGCATTCATTCACTACTTCCCATCGGTAGGAAAAGCAGGGCTCCATCACCAATAACGGTGACTTGGGAAGACAAACGCCATCACTCTGAACGTCCCCCCCCTCCTTCTTCTTCCCCCAGCTTTATATGCTGAGCATGTTGTCATATGGTATGGAATAGCCCATTGGTCAGTTGGGGTCAGCTGTCCCAGCCGTGTTCCCTCCCAGCTTCTTGTGCACCCCCAGCCTGCTCGCTGGTGGGGTGGGGTGAGAAGCAGAAAAGACCTTGACTCTGTGTAAGCACTGCTCAGCAGTAACGAAAACATCCCTGTGTTATCAACACTGTTTCCAGCACAAATCTGAAACACAGCCCCACACTAGCTACTGTGAAGAAAATTAACTCTACCCCAGCCAAAACCAGCACAGTTAGATAAAGTGACAGGGCTGTGGATTGAAAACTCCGTGAAATGCCAGGCTGAAAGGACTGTAGTCAGTGGCACAAAGTCCAGATGGAGGCAAGTCACTACCGGTGTACCCCAGGGGTCAATACTGGGGCCCATCTTGTTTAACATCTTGATTAATGAAAGAGTGCACCCTTAGCATGTTTGCACAATACAAAACTGAGAGGAGTGACTGATACACCGTATGTGTGTGCTGCCCTTCAGAGGGACCTCAGCAGGCTGGAGAAATGGGCTGACAGAAACCTCATGCAGTTCAGTAAGGGGAAATGCCAAACCCTGCACCCGGGAAGAAACAAGCCCAGGCATCAGCATATGCCTGGCTGACCAGCTGGAAAGCAGCTTGGCAGAGAACAACCTTGGGGTCCTGGTAGACAACAAAGTGACCACGAGCCAGCAATGCACTCTTGCTGCAAAGGCGGCCAGTGGCTTTCTTGGCCGCATCTGGAAGGACGTTGACCGCAGGTGGACTCAGCACCGGTGAGGCCACACCTGGAGTGTCGTGTCCAGTTCTGGGCTCCTCACTACAAGATACAGATTTACTGCAGTGAGTTCAGCACAGGGCTGTGAAGATGATTAAGGGACTGGAGCAGCTGACAGATGAGGAGAGGCTGAGAGAGCTGGGACTGTTCAGCCTGGCAAAGAGAAGGCCCAGGGGGATCTCTGCAATGTGTATAAATATGTGATGGAAGGGAATGAAGAAGAGGGATCCAGGCTCTTCTCAGTGGTGCCCACTGACAGGATGAGAGGCAATGAGCACAAACTGAAACACATGAAATTCCATCTGATCACAAGAAAGCACTTTTCTTACTGTGAGGGTGGTCAAACATTGGAACACATTGCTGAGAGAAGTTGTGGAGTCTCTATCTGTAGAGATATTCAAACCCAACTGGGCACAATGCTGGGCAACCTGCTGTAGCTGGCCCTGCTTGAGTAAGGGGGCTGGACTAGATGATCTCAAGAGCTCCCTTCCAACCTAAATGATTTTGTGACTTTGTGATTCATGATCCTTGAAAATCCTCGTATTGCTAATAGCTTACTGTTATTGTGCAGCAAACAGACTGAAAGGCTGTTTGCTCTGTCTTTGTAAAAAGTTTCCAGGAGCTTGGTTAAAACTAGGCCAAACACAAAATCATATTACTTCAATGAAAATTCCTATAAATGTTTCGCCATATATTTCATTTTGGAATATTTTCATTTCAGAAAACTTTGAAACTCCTTCGTATTTGACTTTATACTTTTTAAAATTATTTTTTAAGTGTTTCATGAAAGATCAGGAATGGTAGTGCTACAGCATAGATGAAATAATTAATTCTTAAAATCAGTAAAAGCAGTTAATACATTTTACTGATTGAAACAGCTTATTTTTTTTTAAGATTAATATCTCAGGTTGTTTCATTTCAGTGCACAGGGAATCTAGAGAAGGTATTCTGTCCAACCACGAAGTAGTAATTTATCTTCATGATTCTGGAGTAAAATTAAAATAACAAGAATACTTCCTCTATGTATACGCAGTATGGGTTTTTTTTTGTGGTGGTGCACATTATGTACTACAATAGGTACTTTATGAAATAACTCAAAACTAAAAATATTTGAAATTACATTCTCAAATTTTAAAAAGAAGTTTTGCATATTAATGTTTATGTGCAAATCCCATTTCATGGGAAACTAAAATGTGTCTTCAGGCAAGGACGACATTTCAAAAAGTCATAATTTCCAGCAAATTAGGAATTCTGTTTCAACTCTTGCAATTTCTCCAGATTAGGAGTGTTTTACTTATCCGTTTCCTAAGCAGCAACTGAGAAGAAGCATCACATAAACAGAGGAGGACCTGATCCCCTGGATGTTATGCTTACATAAACCAGAGCGAAAAGTCTCCCAAAGTCAAATGAGAGTTTCTTGTATCATGCCAATAAATGTGAGAGAAGAATCAGATGTGGAGGTAACCCGTTGGTTATTTAGATACTAATTAAGCTTTCCAAGACTTCAGTTCATCACTGTTTCACAGGCACACAGCAGAGGAGAAGTCCTTCTGGGCATTTCCAGTCAGGTGCTGAGAAGCCTCAGTTTCCCTGAAAGGGGACTGTTTGCACACATTAAAGATGCTCAGCAGCATCCAGGACTGGGTCCAGATTGTCTCTGGTGAAAGAGCGTATTCTGGGACTGCCAGATAACCACACTGGCACCGTGTGCTGGGGAGGGACCCCAGAGGAGGGGAACGGCCGTACAGTGCTTGAGCGGGACTGCTGCACAGAGGAATTGGCCCTGCCTGCCTGCTGTGACAGACACTGGGTCATTCGCAGGCAGAAACATAATTACCATGTTCGAAAAGGGATACTGAGATTAAATGGACAACAAGGAGATAGTAATTACAGGAGAAGGGGAAAGCAGTGACATTTCTGTCCTGTTTTGGTATATCTGGCTCCAAAGGCTTACTTATTTGCCCTGAAACAGTGGGATCACATGTCTCCATCACCCTAGTGCTGAGATCAATGCAAGAATCAGGTATAAAGCTGTCAGCAGTGCACAACTATATGCTGGAAAAGGACCACCAGGAAAATTCTCAGTGGTCTTAAAGGGTATCATGCATTGCTGGCCGAAAATGGGATCTGAAACCCTAAAAAGCTGGTAAAAAGGTAAAAGCTTTCTACTCTCTTCGTACTAAGCAAGTATAAAAAATAAAAGAAGAAAGTATGAATACATATGCTAGACATTAAAAGGAAATCTAAATTCAGTAAATGAAACAGAGTTCTGTAAGTACTGTCTCTGATGATACTATATTCTATTTCGAGAAAGGCATTTATTTCTCACTATCTTATCAGTACCACAGTGGTAGTCTGTAAGCTAAACAGAAATTATTTTTTTTCTGGCTAACACATGAATACTTAAAAGCCTGGGCTGTTTTACAGATAAGGACTTTTCTAAAATGGCTATAGTTCCTTCACCTCTCAGATGCCTATCTCTTTTCAGGAGGGTATGAGAGGCAAAGGTTTCCTGGGCGTTAGAGACAACCTATGGATGCTTATTAACTACCTGAGAATAGGACACGGTTGGCTTCTGGGGTAGAAAGTAGGGAATGATGAAAACAGGGAGAAGGCAGCATCTGGAGGACAGAAGAACGTGACACCAATCTCTTAACTGTCCAGACTAGAAAGGGAGGAAAGAGTTTGCAGTTCTCTTACTGTATTTTCTGAGAAAAGAGCTGCTGCCAGTGTGGGGAATTAAGGAAATATAAACATGCAGATGAAAGCTTATGGGGTCATCTAGTCAGTGATGGGATAGCCCCAATACAGCTCTACAGGAACTAATTTTCTGATAAGAGTTGTTTTGATCTTAGAGGCCAAAAAGTCTGTTTGATCATCTCATTGAGCGTTCTATCTATTAGGATACCATAAAATTTTTCCCCAGTTGCTCCAGTATACAGTCTGGTAGCATGTATATCTTTCAGATAATATATATCTTAAGTGAAGGCATCCTGAAAACATTGAAAGACATCCTGTTTTCCCCCGGGGGTTTGCTGTAATGGGTAATCAATCTCATTGTTACAAAGATTTGCTTTATATCTAATTGGAATCTGACTGTTTTCAGGTACCTGTCATTGAATCTTATTATCTCAGTGTCTGCTAGAATAAATGGGCTTTTCAGGCTTGGTGTCTTCTTCCCATGGGAGTCTTGATGCAATACTGTCATCTTTCAGTCTTCTGCTTAATAAGATGTTGAGATATTTAAATATCTTTCTGTAAGGCTTTTTTATTTTTATAAAAACCTCCACATCTTATTTTTATTTATTCTGTTCTGCATCCTTTGCTACATTTTCAACATCTTTTTTGCATGCAGACGTTGGTTTTCCCTATTAAAATCATCATTCATGTTTTCTACGTTATAGAGTTCTTATTCTCCACTGCATTGAATTTGGAAATTCAAACTTTATGATCTCAAATCTTCTCGGTTTGCCAAGATGTAGCCAAGATGAATGTTAGCAAGCCAAAGAACACAGATGACTAAGTGAACAGAGCTTTTTAAATTTTAAACAATGTAAAATAGTTGTGCTGAATTTTCCAGTCCTCTATTTTCTCCTTCTAATTACCCATCTCCACTGCTTATATACAGATTTGCTCTCTATTTAGTAATTGGATATCCTATTGTTTGGATTTCTTTTATTCACACTGTTAGATTTCTTTTATTCACATTAGACTTTTAATATCTCTCCCTCCCACAAGGTCATTTTTTCCAGCTATGCATTGCATTTTCATGAGAGGTATACACTTGCAATTACAGGTGCTCTATAAATCATCATCACTGTGAATCATGGACATAAATAAACAAGGTTGATGAAAGACCTTTTACTGCTATCAGTTATAACATAAAACAGGTTACACAGACAAGCTGTGACCTGTGAGATCAGATTGGTATCTAGAGTTTTAATCTCTATTCTTGGCTGCAGTAGAGAAAAATGGCTATCATTTATCATTAGCAAAGCATACAGTAAGCAATAAGAATGTGTGAGCTCAACTACATTAAACAGTTGCTGCTGTGTACGTACATAAGCAGTACTGTACCATACATCTACCTCAAACATTTATTAGCAATGTGCTGTAATTATGAACACAGATTCATTATAGATGACTTGAAACAGCAGAGTTCAGATAATTGCAATGGGAAAGTGTAATTGCAATGAGCAAGCATCATTAACTAATTTACTTAGATAGTCAAGGGCCAGCTGAAATTACGTTGTGGAGAAACCACACAGTATTCCAATTAAAACACATAAACCAAAGAAAAAAGACAGGGAACTCTCCAAGTAATGGAAGTTTGGCTACCTCTGTTTCTTCTTTCAATACACTTTCCTGGCCATAAGGCTAATAATCCTGGTATATGGTTTGTGATGAACAGTGCATTGTTGCAAGCAGCCATATATTTGTATTTTTCTTTAGTTTGAAAACAGCAAGACTGCAATGCTCCAGGTGTGATCAGTACAGTACAGCCTGTTTGCTTCACAGGTTATGAAATCCACACTAATGGCCTATGTCTAAGGAGCTCATCTAACAGTTTTGATCAATTTCTAGGGGATAGTGCCAGGGACACGAAACCACTGGGCAATGGCTCTGTTAAGCCATCCTCTGTTTAAGCACCTATCTCTCCCTTCACCCATGCATGGTGGCATGAAGTCATGTACTTAATATGTAAGGCATAGAGTTCAGAGGGCAACCTCTCTTCCACTTTAGATAAAACCATTGCCAGACTCCAGCAATGCCAAATCTTGCATGCAGAGCTAATGGACTTTCAATTCAAAAACAACAGTTGCTTGTCATGATTCATTCTGATAAATAGTTGTCATTCTGATCATTCCCTCCAAAACCAAAACATGCATTGCTTTTTTTCAGAGATTGTTCATGCCTTCAACAGAGATTTTCAATTTAATTTGAAATAAATGCTTGTAATATCAAAAGGTTAAAAAGATAAGATCTGAAAATTTTGTTGTTTGATTTCTTTCTGTTACAAGTCAAAAAGGAAATCCCCTATCAAACTGCTATTCTATTAAGAAAACTATTAAAATGTCTTCAGACAATTATAGTTACCAGGTCTGCTCACATCCTTTAGTTTAGCTGTAACAAAGTTTTACGGTATGAATTTTAGCATGTGAAAACTCCCAAAGAAGTCACCACCCTGTCAATATCCAACATACAGCATTTACATTGGCACTTCAGAGCTCTGTTGAGCTGAGGCCTTCATGAATAGCCTTTGCTATTCAACACTATAAAAGTTGATCCTTGCACCTTCTTTTCAAAACAACAAAGATAAAAAACTATTTTCCAAGATTACTGTTGCTATAAATTTTGCCTCAATTTTTGTTACAGGTAGTTGATCTCCAACTAGTCATGCATACAAAACTCATCTGCTTTACGTGCATACAAGCCACTCCATTTGAATTACTAACATGAACAAGTAGAACTGATAGCAACAAATAATAAATAACTGTTCTTTTAGTGTCTAGATGCTGCACTCTGAGAACTTGTCTGTGATTTGTAACCCAAGAAACAGAGCCCAAGAGTCAGCTTCCATAGGATCATCAAGTCAAAACATGAATTTATTTTGAAACTTTTCAGCTGTCAGCTTCTGCATAGAAATGAACAGCAGCTGTCAAAAACAGCTGAGTAACAGATGCTGTGAGTATAGAGACCATAAATTAGGGGCCTGATTGAGAAAAGATCTACTGTACAACAAGGGCATTTTAGCATGCACTTCAGCAATATCTGGCAGAAGGGCCTAGCACTGGAGCTAGACTGTTGTTAGAGTGATTTGAACAATCCAGAAATGTCTATTTCTGAATTATGCAGAACTGTTTCAAGGTTCTGTCAAAGTTACGGGTGCTTTCCTGTGTTGTTCTGAAATGAAAAGCAGGGTTGAGAGATTAATGTTCTGTGAAGGACATTCATTTAAAACATGCACAGTGCTAAAGTACGCTATCAGCTTTACGATACAGAGAAGCTTGTAAGGCAATAAAACAAGGACAGCAGAAATGTTTGATTTTAAGCTTGATATTTTCCCTTCACATGCAGCACTAAAGGGTTTAGTTTATATTCTGTGATTGTTTTGATACTGAAAAACCTCATTGTCTTGTCATTCTGAGTGAAATGGGAGTAACTGCAGTGGTGCTGGGCAACATACATAGTCACAAAGCTAACAGGAGCAGCCCTAGACTGCTGTGGAGAAGCAACGCCAAAGCTGGAAATGTTTGGAGCCATATTTGTCACCTGTCACACCACTTGATTCAGAAACATCTTTGGGGTCAGCTTCAGGCTATTATGCTGATACCCTGTAGCACAAGGCATTGGGGCTAGTGTACCTTATGATCCCAGAAAGAAAGGCACTCAGATTCCATAAGCTATTGCTTAGAATACCGTTTTCTGGAGCTAACATAAGAAAGAGAAAGAACACAGATAGTCTTATGTCCCTTCAGGTTCTGGGAACCCTGAGCTGTGCAGCATCAGGCAGACCTCTGCTCAGGGCATATGGTGCAGATGCCACCCATAGAAAGGTTGACTGGCATTTTGGTTTCTAGACCTCTTATAGAATTTTCTTAGACAAAAAATATTGTATTCGTCATTTCTACCGTCAAACAACCATATGTTCACGTGAGAACTTGCTGCTCCACTTTAAGATAAAGACAAGGCCATGCAGGTGGTGTAATCGACAATACCAAGTGGGAGCTGCCTGCGGGCTCCTCTGTTACCATCACCCAGCTGAGTTTATGCTGCGGCCAAGAGACCTGTGCAGCGCAGCACAGGCCTGAAGGACAAGCTGTACGTGCAGCACAGCGCAGCATAGCAATGGCCTGTGCCTACTCAGGTTCACTGTTACATGGATCACTAACTCTTTGATGAACAATAGTCTTCTGGTTAGGATCGTTACAACCCCAAAGGGGAAAATCTTGCACCTGCTCGAGGCTTTAGGCTTTGCTTCCCTGCTGTGGGCATCAGCTGGTGCTCTATGCCAGGTTGGTAGCTTCCACTGCTCCTTGCGGCAAGTTCTGCCTACTGTCACGTATGAGACAGAGTGGCAAAGGATTGTTCCTGGAGGGTCCCTTTATTATCTAGGATGAGGGCGATGGGATTTGCAGGCAAGGCTGTGCTCCAAGGTCAGGGGACCTACAGAGATAATAAGGATGTGGAGTGCATCAGGCTTCTCCCAGCATCAACCACACCATAAGCAACGCATCTGCAAGCACAGAAGCGAACGTTCTCCTCCTGTAGAGGGAACAAGATGCTTATGGCTCTGTCTGGGATGTAGGATATATTCCTGCTTCCCTTCCTTCTTTACACAGACACCCTGGGACTTCCACAGATTATTTCTGTTTTCTACAGCAAGTGGAGCATGAGTATGTGCACAATACAGGCAAATCTCACAGTCTTACCTTGCACAGCATTTGCCAAGAACACGGATTGTGTACTGTAACTCTGAACTTTCAACATCTGGGGGATCAGAAATTTGCTTTTGAGGCCTGCTTTAGGATCATCACAGCTCTTCTTACACCAGCCTCACATGGTTGTCTCTGGGCTGCAGAATGGACTTTCAAGAACACTCTACTTACTACATTTATTGTCCTCCCTCATGCCCCTGGCTCCATATCTCTATGTAAGAATTACTCCACACCCACTTTACATTTAATATATCTGCTATAGTGGCATGCAGTATAGTAGGAATCAGAAATTGTCTCATAGTAACAGAAATTGTCCCATGTAACAAAATGGGCTGCTTGATTGATCCTGCAAGCAATATGAACCTCTTGCACTGATTGGTGATTTGGCTTGAGGAAAATCACTTGGTTCACTTTCCAGATAAATTTCAGCTCTCAGATTTGATAATCTGCTATCACACATGTAATGAGTAAGAGTTATTAGTTTAGGCCTCTATTTAGGAAGAAAGCTTTAACTCTAAGCCTTGGAGTTAATTGATCTTATAAAGTCAGTATATTTAAAAATACACAAAAGTTTGTATAACAGCAGAGCCCTAACACATATAAAGAAAATGTAATTTTGCACAATGTAAAATTGTATGTATGAGGCAGTTTGATTGTTTTTTTTTTTATAACTGAAAGGTTTAGTGCATGAAATCTAGTGGAGCTTGCTTAATAGAGAACACTGGCAAAGTTACGAGAGCAAACTTCATCACTAAATGATTCTGAAAGGCAAATATCAAGTATTTTCTAGAGAAGCCTAAGGAATACTGATGTATTACAAATTAAAGTTATGTAGACATCATTCACAGAAGCATCAGAGGGGAAATGTAGATTTTAAAGTACATCAGGTGTGCATAAGCAACATTTTAAAGAAATATGTCCATTGGAAGAAGCTACTTTCTTTTACATCCTGTAAATTACAGGTGGATGTTACACATAGCCTCAGCTGACAAGCATACATGTCTCCCTATTTAAATTATCCAATTTTTAAAATTATCCCTATTTAAATTATATTACCAATTAACACTAGATAATCAGTACAACCTGCACCATTAAGTTTGGTTAAACGTTAGTAAAAAAAAAAAAAAGAAATAGGTTATAAACATTCCAAAATAGTTTCCATCTTCTAGGACTCAGAACATAGTTATTTTTCTAAAACTTTCCTGAAATATTTTAGAAAAGCAATTTAGTGCTTTGAAACTCTGATTTAAACACAGTATTTCTTCCTTTTTATCTCTGCCCTCTTTTTGCCTGTGAAGGCAACAGAATAAATTACAGCTCTGGTTTTCTTCTGCTTTTTCTTTTGGGCAAGTGTTACTTGGCAAAAGCTCAGGGCATTTGGAAAAGTTACAGAATGGCAAAAGGAGAAACATAAGAAGATTAAAAGAAACCAGATGGCAGATATTACTAATTTGATTGCATCCTGACAACCTCTTTAATTATGGCCTCTTTTTGAGTTTCTGGAGGGTGCTGAACAAGCGCAATCCTTACTTTCAGATGATTTCTTCTATGCTTGGGAATATAGGCTCAGAAAAACGTAAGAGTATTGGGTTCTCTTATCTATCAAAACAGGGAGTCCACATGTCTACTGCCAATGGGGACTGGTCCCTGGCCATGCTAACCTTTGGATAATGCTCACAAACGGTTGAAAAGCACAACCTGCCATGAGCCTGAACTGCAGCAGGGACCATGTCAGAGCTGTACTAACAACTATACTGTATAGAGGACCGAACGGCATGGTAGTGTACATTTTCTGGCTCTTTTTAATGCACTATCATAAGCCAGGCAACACAGACTGTGTCTGTGACCGCCCACACTACCAGCGATATGTGATCCTATCTGTTAGGTTGTTAGGTGCACAGAGCTTTTTCTTGTAGGGCTACAGAGTTGTCCAAACTCACTGTTCACTGCGGGCTTTCATGCAGAGAAATACTAAGTAAGTTTGGACTTGAGTGCTGGTTTGGGCTTGGGCTAAATATCCAGTACAGATAGAGAAAGCCAAAGTGATCTATCTAATATACGTGGAGAGTTGGTGGCCCAACCAAGGCTGTGTCTTGGTCTTGTTTGTATGCCTTGGCCAACAACTCCTGAGCCCTGGACTCATGTCTTAATTGCTGTCCATTTTTCTGATTTTGGTAGTTCAGAAAAACACTGAAACTCAAGATAAAACCTGTGTATTCCTAAAAAATGTGAAATTAATTTACTGGTATGATAATCAAAGCAAACTGCAGCCAGGGGACTATTCACAACCCTAGGAATCATAGCCATATGAAAGAAGAGAGGTCATGTTCTTCACTGCTTTGCTACTGTAAGACCATACAACAAGGTCCTGATGGGACCTTGCAGGTCACTGAATCCAGGCACTGCTCTCACTGTCGAAGAAATTTCATAATCCTTTTTATAAACTTTCTGAATTCAAAGACTGCTCCCACAGCACATTTTCCAGGGTATTATGCAGCCGTGCATTAAATTTGCTATGCAGTGGGACTTCCAGGGTTGCTCTGCAATAAGCTGACCTCAGAAGAGTCTGTGGTGCATGCGGACCTGTTGTGTGATTGCTTGGTACATTGGTCTGAAAAAACGTGCCGAATATTAAATGTGACCTGGCCAAGGTCATAATAACTCTGTGTCTAACCTGCCTGAATGGGTTTTCCTATTTGAATATTGTGTGGTAATTCAATATGAGACTTAGAGAAACAAGGCTGGGAAGTTGCAACAGTCTTACATTAACTGCTTCCCATCTTATACTGACACGTATTTGTAAGACAATGGCTGTTTTATGACCAGTGAAGATACTACTTCCAGGCTGCAGGCCAAATAGCTATTTAGGCCAAGCTGAAAGCCTACGGACCAAAATACACTAGGGACCAAAAATACTTCAAAGGGTGAAGAGAGAAGGGGACAGACGACAGTGGTCTGATTTGTGGACAGATGGAAGTGCTGGGAGCTTCTGAAGCAGCTGTATCCTTCTCAAGCTCAAGAGAGGAAGAAATATGCAGAAAAATATTTCGGGTCAAAATATGCTATGATTTCCTTTCAAAAGACAGTTTTGCCCCTGTACGCTTATAATTAGAGCATGAGTGATTTATGTGGTTTCAAGCCACAGAGGTAAGTGATGGTCCCTAAAAGGGCGACATGACCAAGATCCCAGGAGGGGCGTGTGGTGCTGGTGGTAGCTAGAAAACTCTCAATTGAATGAGGGAGGAAAAAACAGTGTGTGCTTCATCTCTCCTCCTGCTCCCAGGCACAGTACCAAGCACCTGCATTTTACAGACAACATTTCTCTCTCCTGTAAACAAATCTTGCAAAAAGGTTGGTATAAAAAGGAAATTTAAAAATAAAATTCAGCTCTTCAATCTCTAAAGAAACCCTCTGTGGCACTTCTGGGAGGTCTAACATCAGGGCAGAACCGGAGGCCAGGCACAGTCACTCTCCATGCCCCTGATCGTGAGCTGAAGCTTGTGCGGAGCTTGCTGTGAAAAAAATGGGACTTAACAGTGGTCCTCAGAGGAAAGCAGGAGCCCATGCCTGCTCCCATGGCATGGCAGAAGGGAAGTCTCTTTAGTTGAAAAAGGTGCCAAATCCAGAAATTTCAACATTCAAAGAAAAAACTGCAAAAAGGAGAAAGAGCTAAGGAGCTAGGAAAGATTCAGGAGACAGAGACGAGTCCTAACCAGCCCTTTAATACTACCTTCTCCAGAGCCACAGAGGGAGCATCCTCACCAAGTCAGGAATTGCTCTTGACTTCTCTGTCTTCCTAGAAATCATAAGTAAGACAGTAATTACTGCAAGAAGCCCTAAGGAGTCCACTCAGGAAGGCTTCAGTTTCCTCTCAAGCACACACAGGGAAGCTCAGAAGTAAATGATTAATGGCCCAAAGCTTTATTTGATCTGCTGCTACCACTAATTAAGTAGTGGCTGGCAAAGCTCACCAGCCTCCCTCAGGTACTAATCCATATTGGGCTGTTTCAAAGAGTTCCTGAGAAACTGGAGCTTAGATAACCTCGTTAAAAGCTATTTGAGAGGCGTTTCAGTTACGTTAATATACTCTATGACTGCTGAGGATATCCATATGCTGCTCATATATAAAAATATGAATAAGTCATCTGTTGTGTAGCTGAGGTTCTTCAGTTATGTCTAAATGGATATGATGGGTATTTGGATGTAAAGGATATTCACTGACTGAAGACGAATTTAGTAAATAACTTCCATCCATGTGTTTGGCTAGGAGTGACACGTGATCTTTGTATGAATGTGAGTTATGTGTTAGACGTATACCTATCAAGTTCTGACATTCCTCGTGACAGATACCATATGGAGAGACTGAGCAGTTAGAATAATAAGTTTTGGCAGAGGTAAGGTTATTTTTACAAGCTACAGGCACTTTTCACAAACAGCATTTACCTATCTGAAAATATGTATTTGCTTAATATTTCATCAAACTCAGTATCATACCCAGATGTTTTTACTGAAAATAAAAAAAACAGCTCTGGCACTGCCAAAGGAAGGTCCCTTGAAAGAAGAGCTGATATTTTCAATGTTGACAAAGAATAGGATAACATTTTAAAAATTATGAAAAATTAATTAGCACTTAAAATTATTCAGGCATGGAATACTAGGTCTATAAAGACAAGGGATGGCACCACCCCCACTGCCTTCCTGATGCTGGTACCTCAGTCTCATAACTTCTTTTGTGCTGGACCTACAGTTCATGGAGCTGTCTAGAAACCCAGCCCAGAGAACTGACCCCGCTGGTAACAACTCTGTGCTGTTGTTGCAGCTGTGTTACTTTTCAGGTGGACTAGGTCCTTGGTTTGTCTCACAACCACAAAAATCCTTGTGCCAGCAGAAAGGTGGCAGCAGCAGCGAGTGGCTGGGAACAGGGCAGTCCTTGTCCGCGGCAGACCAGACCACGCTGAATGCGAATGGGCGTGCAACCAGGGCGGCAGGGACATAAATGTCTTTGGGGATCTGAGCCCTAGGACCATCATCTCATTGATGTCCTGAGGGAATGAGTTTCCTAAGTCAATGCCTTATTTTTTATATTTTAGTATGTTATTCTTGAATATACAACTTCAATTCTTCTGAAAGACTGAAATCAGAGTCCTCATATTCCTGAATTAGAAAAACATTGCTAAGTTGTAATTTAAAGAAAGAAATTTTTGCTTTGATGGGAAAATCCCATTTTTTTCTTCCTTTGTTGCTAAAAAGTGTGAGACTGGGTTTTTTTCACTCATAAAATACACAAATTTCAAAAGCCTTTTGTTTAAAAATGTTATTAAAACTGAAAATTTTCATTAAAATGCGGAATATTCACACATTTAGAAATGGTTTTGATTAACATCCACCTTCTTAGACTACTATAGAGTCTACATATATCATAGCACAAGATTTTTTCAATATTTTTTAGTAATCCCATCAAAACAATAGGATAAAGAGTATTTAAAGTTCCACTTAAGCTGATACTTAATTTCAAAGGCTGGCAGCTAGACTGTTTTTTCCAGAAATTAAAACTTTGCATGAAAATGTTTAAAGAATGTCCTCAAGTGAAGTCTTTCTTGTGCAAATTTGGGGTTTAGAGATGACATGAAAGAAATATAAGAACACAGAAGTACAGCGTAACCTTCTGTCCCCCTGACCTGCATTTGCCCACGCCTGTAGCTGTGACAGCTCCACCATGATAACTACCTGCTTACGACCTTGCTGCTGCAAGGACGTGGAGATCCTCCCATCGAAAAGGAAAGGTAGTGTTACATGGCCAAAAGATCAAACACGGGTAACGTTTTTCACCTTGAGATATACCACTTACCTCCTATAGTAAATTAATTGGGGGGAAAAAAAAGTCAATTAAAAAATAAACATGAGAAAAGTGGGAAGAAAAAATACTAACCTTAATATAGCCTGCATGACAAGAACTGCAAAACCAAATCTGGCGTAAGACCCTGCTTGATGCATCCAAATTTCAGATCATAGCTCCTATATTTCAATCACACTGGAGAGCATTTCAAGAAGTACCACAACTGCCAAGGCACAGACGTTTTTGACAGCCGTTTCTTTAACTTGCTCTCACAGATCTGGGAAACACGGAAATCCCCAAATTTTCCATGCTGTCTCTTCTGGGGCATCACAATCCTCATATCTAACCTAAATCTCATGCTGAGGTTTAAGCTGTTATACCACTTTGCTCTTTTGTCTTCACTCTGGACTTTCAGAGGGCTCATGTGCCACACAGGCTGTAGTCCTGTTTGTTCGTGCTAGGACAGCCATGAGCATGGTGACTCATGCTCAGTCTGAGGTTCACTATAACCTCCTGGTTCTTCACGGAGCTGCTACCTACCTGCCTGTTCCCCATCCTGCGTTTCTGCAGCCGATGGCTCTGTCTGACCTTGCACTAGTGCTTCAGGAGCATCCCGCTTTTCCAGAGTGTTTTTCCAGTTTGTCAAGACAATTTCTGAAATCTAATCTTGTTCCCTAGCATAGCCACAGCCCTTCCCAGCACCGTTGGTGGTGTTATCCACAAATTTGGTAAGCATGCTCTCTGTGTCATTATCCACATCACTGGCGAAAATCTCTGATGGCACTGAACAAACCACTGCTTAATTCCTCATACGAAGCTCTGCATTTCCACCGCTGACGGCTGAGAACTGCTCTTGCAATCAGTTTTGGAGTTGTACCCTTGCTTAAACTTTATCAGTGTCACGAAAGTCAAATCCACGCTTAAATCAACTAAAATCTCCTTTTTCTTGTTTTTCCTTTGTCAAAGAGGGTAGTCAAATTCTTCTGACCTCAACTGTTCCCACAGAGCTGCTCTTGTCGCTTAC
>NW_009207366.1:23498-29791 GCF_000690835.1 Fulmarus glacialis | reverse complement strand
TTCTTGAAGAACGTCCAGCCTTCCTGGAAATGAAAGAAATAGGAGAGGATTCCTGCTTAGGAAATCAGTTAAAAGCAAGTGAATGAAAATATCTTCCCTCCAAAAGTGATGCTGGTATGACAGGGATGATTATTCGGAGCACTGGAATAAGACAAAATATATATGGGATTATTTTTGACACAAATAATCTGCTGCTATATAGGAAAGTAAGTCTTCAAATGTACAGGATTCTGAAAGATAGTGGATTAAATATAACAAAATAATAGCTGTTGCATAGTTAACCTGCCTCATTTCCCTACCTGTTAGGATGCAAAAAGTCTCCTTTAAAAAATTGAGTCTCTATGCATCTCTGAAGACAACCACCCCACTTATCAAGAACCACAGCCTGACTTCTGTCTCTACATATTTGAGTGGGACTTGAAGCAAAAGCTTGGTTTTTTATGTTTCCGCAAAAACATGAATTTACTTTGGTGAAACTGAAATCAGACATACATTCCAGACTGAGGTAATTGTGCAATTTTTTGATGTTAAGAAGTGTAAAAGTAAAGAATTTTGGCAATTGTGGTATATTCTGAGGAGAATAAATATGCATTCTGAGAAATGTGGAATGTAAGGAAGTTAAAAGAGGATCAAATGCGAGAATGGACTGCTTGGAAGAGAGTACTTTAAAAAAGTATTACATTCCCTCTAATGTCTAAACTCTATGAAAACTGTTGAAAAGTATCAGTGTACCCTCACTTAACAGAACTGAACTGAGCTTATTAGAATTATTAGGATTCAACTTCCAGAAATTTCTTGTTGCTAGGTGAATTTGTAGTCATAGATACTTTTTTTTACCTAAGTCAGCCTTTCAATATTAATAAACAAGAAGTAGAGTAGGATTTTCCCTAGATATAAATCACTGCTGTCCACTGTTTATGGAAGCTTATAGCAGATCAGCCTTAAAGGTACCTTTGTATAGATTTTTTTTGTTCCTATTAACTAGGATTACACTGAGTTTGCAATCAGAAATTGTTTTATTCAAAACAGTAAGGAAAGCATTTTTAAACTGTATTGTGGAATAGGTAAATGGCAGAATCTGGAAGAGAATGTTGTTATGCCATCATCTGGAAATTAATCCAAACAAGAAACTCTTTGTCTCCCTGTTTCTTTTTCTGCTTTGGCATATTGAATGAATGTCTAATTTACTTGATTGAAACCTTTTGCTTCAATAGTAAACTATTGATTTGCTAAAAATAAAATCCTTTTGGTACAGAGAGACTTTTCAGACCTTTCATGCAGGAATATGAGCTCTATTTGTGCCTTGAAAAGCTGTCAGCTATCATATGCATGGTACTGAATATACGGTGTGAGAGTCTGATGGAAGTTAATCAGTGATATTTCCTGTGAATTCACCTCCAGGTGAGTGTTGCCTCTTTTTGTCCTTTACTTAGGTATTATATTATAAGAAATTAATACTTGTTCCTTTTTCTTTTTATAAGACTTTAATCTTGAGAAGCATAGCCTATTTTTTACCATGTCCAGTAGATGCTGGACATCATTTAAACCAGCTAAACACTGCTAAAAGCCTGTTGAACACCCATGGTTCTTGCGGACACCAGCCTGTCCTTCACCAGTTCCACCTCTTCTGCAATATCTAACTCCAGGTTCTGATCTAACGAGGTGGATTTTCACTGACCTCACCAAAATAACAGAACAGCTTTAAACTAAAATACTATCTTTGTTAATTAGATTGGTAATTTTACTAGATAAATCTGTGCCAGCAATAACTAGTTGGCTGGACTGAACAAATGATTACAGCCCAAATTCAGCTATGTAGTCTGTTACTGTGAAGACCTTGCCTTATGTGCAACTTCAGTACATTTTCTTCTATCTGCTAGGCATATTAGAATGCTTTCTGAAGTAAAACAGTTCTGAGCAGAAAGTACCAAGAGTAAACAGTGGCCTGAAAGCAAAAGCTTTAGGCAGTGCAAACCAGCATGTTAACCTGGAAGCATCTCCATGTAGTAGTTTCCATTCTAGCAGATGCTTTCACTCTAGCTGTAGTAGTGACATTCTTGTATCAAAATCTAGTATCCTAATACACAGATATTCTTTTCATTGACTAGACTTTCTCTGATGGATACACAGACATTTTAGGGAGAAAAGATGATGTGTTTTATTTCGTTTTGTTGCTGCCATTCTGAAGAAGTGTGTGAAATTAGACCTAGCAAGCTTTGTGGAGCATCTTACAAGGAAGCTTAAACCACAGCCATTATTTATATCAACATAAAGTAATTGTGTAACCCCAAAGGAATGGCAATGTGTTATTTTAAGCAATCAGACAGGACATGAGAGACTGTCTGATACCACATGTTGGCATGAAAGTTAATGCTGAAATCTTTAGCCATGCCAGGTTTTAAAATGATGGATAGTACCATGTCTAAAATGTGTTATCTTTTTTGAAACACACATAATTTTCTCCCTGCGTGGAGATTAATTGTCTGCTTATCACACTAATGAAAAGGATGACCAAACTTGCAAATCAGCCTTGACTTTCAAGCATTTGAGAAGGTGAGGAATAGCCAAGTAGTTAGGATACCAGCCTGCATTATGGTAGAACAGGTTTGGTTCATCTGCTGTTACAGATTTCTTATGTTATCCTGGATAAGACATACTGGTCCCGATCCACAAAGGCTTCTTGCTCCTATTGATAGCAGCTGAAACCCACTTCAAATAGCAGTTACTTTCTTAAAAACTTTTGGGTCTGGGCCTAGGTCCATATTCATTGGGAAAATAAAGTCTAGGAGACCCGCTGGGACTCCATCACTCCCCAAGGTTTGTGAGGCTAAGTATAATTTATGTGAAGTGCTCAGCTACTATAAAAGCCGTGGGGCATAGAAATACATGAACAAAAGCTTACAAGTTTCTCTAATACATCAAGCATGAAAAATCTTTGATACTAAAGCTCTAATATATTCATATCATAAGGCATATTACCACTGCAAAAAAAGAACAAACAAACAAAAGTATAAGCTATAAAAGTCTGTTATATGTTTGGGAAATGCTTTGGTTTTTTCTCAATGAAATGCTAGGAAAATAAAGCTTTGTGTGTGGATAAGAGCCATTTGGCTCAAATAACGCCAAAATTTGGTGCTGTAAGCAAATTGGTATTGAAGAATTCCAGGCAGTTGTGATACATACAGTTACACAAAACAACAGTTCTTTGCTTTCCACAAGTGTAACAGTATGTGACATTTTGGTAATATGAGGTAACATTTATTAACCTGTTTTCTTAGCTTAATGCAATTTATGATTTGTGTTCAAGTTTCATAAATCATAACCTAAACAATTACTTGTTCATCTGTATGTCAGAATCAAGCAGGAATATTTTTCACTTTTAAAAATCATATTTCTGGTATTTTTTTATGTGTGACCTTGAACTTGTGGATTCCTGGTCTCTCACCAGGTGATAGCTATTCTCCAAAGGAAAATCAGCACTGTCGCGTTTTCTCCTCTTCTAGAAGTATTTCTGCTGCCTTTTGAAGGGAATAATGAGGGTGACTAATTACTAGCACTCACCTCACTGGAGCTCAGATTAAGGCCCATCCATTTTGGAGGTACGTACGGTGTAAGATGTATGTGACGCTCTTTCCCCCAGCATCACTACTGGCTAATTCAGGCAGTCCAAATTCAGCATACTGGCTGTTTTGAATTCCCATCTAAAAAGATTTACACTGTGGCACTCTTCTGGTCTACATCCAGTTAGCTCTTGTCCAGCTGCCACTACCAGGGATCAAGTGGATCCATATCCACTCTTGGGGGAGGCCAAGGAGTAAATCTGCTACTTAAAACTGCTCACTCTGACTTGGGATTCCCTTACACTCCAAGCTGCACTATATAGGAGCCAAGGCACCTATTGGGTTTAAAACCATCCAAGGTTAGATGTTGTAGTGTTCCACCTAATCAGTTTGTAAAACTGGCGTATAGTTTTTGATAGTACTAGGCTGAGGAATCAAGTTCATCCCTTGTATAACAAGACAAGGGGCAAAGACAGCAGCAGAAATACAGCGTTGAGAATCATTGCCCAGCCAGTCTGTCGCAGCCTTGACCAAAGACTGAAATCTTTATGGTTCATTGTCAATCTCAGTTCAATCTTCAGTTTTCACTAAAAATGCTTAAAAAAAAAAAAAGGATGCATGCCACTGTTGATGTTTTCAAGGATTCTAGACTAAATGTGTTGAAGTGTGTGACCTCAGAAGTTAAAGTTACGCATGTACCATGTGTATTTGGAACCTTATCTGGGAATATGCATGCTTTCCACAATGTGTAGGGGTTGGGATGAAAAGAGATTATATTTCAACTTTTCAGTTTTGGGAAGAAAGCTTAACTAAAACTGGAATATGAATTCAGAAATTCACTGGGGAATTGTAAAGATAATCAGGAATCAGATCTATTTAGGAGCAGATAATTTAATCAGATAATTTAGGAGCAGAGCTTCTGAAGGGAGATGTAGCTAGCAGTTTGGGAATGGGTACAGTGCTAGAGTCTCAAATTAATGGCATATCTCCTGGAAGTGAGAATCAGGAAGGAAAATCCTAATGATTGTTTGAGCCTAACTTCATGTTTCTCACCTCTAGCCACCTATTTGGACCATTCTGACCAAACGCTAAAGAGCTCTGCCAGGGCAGGTCTTCCGTAATAAGTTCCATTATTCAAGTTCAATTCAGCAGTCTAGATTTGGGACGTACTTAGCTATTTCCTACAAGTGTTAGCTCAGTTTTATTCAGGATTTCCATGGTTTTACTGCCAGGCAGTTTAACTGAGAGTAACTCAGTTTTCCCCTCTGTCTTCTATTGTGGGAAAGAACCCATAGCTGTCAAGAGTTTGTATGATGGATAAATGCTTTTTTCTTGCAATACTGATGTAATTCTTGCACACTATATGTGTTAGAGTGTTACCTAGACTTTACAGTTACTATTATACAGATGACATACTGCAGGAAATGTAAATGGGAAACCCTGTCGCTCAGAACTATGTATGTATAAGAGCAGTAAGTCAAGAGTCGGAGCAGTGAGGGCGCTGACTCACAAGTGGTGATGATGCTCACCTGGTGATGGCTGTGACACTTCCTGCTCCCGGTTGTCTTTTCCATCCCATGACATGCAGTTTTCCACCCTCAGGGCAGAGATGGTTCAGCTGCTCATGTAGCAGCTGCTGAATTTCTTTAATTTGCAGCCAAGCATATTAAGGTAACCCCAAATAATTTTTGGCTTACCTTAAAACATTGTTCGCCAACTGTAGTACTTCAGCAGCTGTTCTCCAACCGAGACATGGTTGCAACAGAACCGAAATCTCTGCGGAAAGAGAGACAGGACTTTTACGAAGGGCCTAAAAGAGTCAAGATGTTGAATGGGAAAAAAGTTATATTGTATTCTGTGCTGAGAAGCTCAGGAGCATTTCCAGGCTCTTTGGTGTGAACACATGCCCTAGCCTTAACCCAGCTACAGGTTCGGGTGAAACACACATGCAGGACAAGTCACCTCTGGTCATGAATCAGAACTCTTAGAGTGGGAGTCAGCTCCAGATTCAGAGCTAAATTTAGATGTCTACAGTGTAGATTTCTACATGTGAGGTATATGATTAATGCACAAAAGATTCAGCGAATACAGTCAATGATGCTTTGAGACCAATTTTGTATCTTTTTGGATTATATCCTCTTCTTTCATTGAGAATAACAAGTCAATGAATCATATTCATCTCTTTATTTCTGCAAGTACTAATGACTCCTTGATGATCTCTGCCTCTTTTCTTCCTTTGTTATTGCTTCTCTTTCTCATTTGTTGTAATACTTCTCAAGTCTGTTTGGGACGTAACTGTCAAAAACGTCATGTTCTCTTACAGGAATCTCATGAATGTTAGTGGATTGAATAGTTTTTGCTCTACAGTATGGACTCAACTTCTAGATGTGCTGGCTTGGCTCAACACTAGGGCTATGGGCAGAAGACAGGCAACCTGCATCGTTTGATGTCTCTCCTCCCACAAACTATCAAGTGTCTCACTTGAATCAATACAATTTTTTTAAGGGTACATAATGGCTTTCTCTTTTTTCTATCTTTCATCCACGGTGTATTGGGTTTGCATGGCAAGGTTTTGGTAGCGGGGGGGCTACAGGGGTGGCTTCTGTGAGAAGCTGCTAGAAGCTTCCCCCATGTCCAATAGAGCCAATACCAGCCAGCTCCAAGACAGACCTGCCTCTGGCCAAGGCCGAGCCCATCAGCAACAGTGGTAGCACCTCTGTGATAACGGATTTA
>NW_009207366.1:3644-22706 GCF_000690835.1 Fulmarus glacialis | reverse complement strand
CCGGAGCAGGTGGATGCCCGAAGGAGGCTGTGACCCCGTGGGAAGCCTGCGCTGGCGCAGGCTCCTGGCAGGACCTGTGGACCCGTGGAGAGAAGAGCCCACGCTGGAACAGGTTTGCTGGCAGGACTTGTGGGGAGCAGTCTGTACCTGAAGGACTGCACCCCATGGAAGGGGCTCACGCTGGAGCAGTTCATGAACTGCAGCCGGTGGGAAGGACTCACATTGGAGGAGTTCGTGGAGGACTGTCTCCCATGGGAGGGACCCCACGCTGGAGCAGGGGAAGAGTGTGAGGAGGAAGGAGCAGCAGAGACAACGTGTGATAAACTGACCACAACCCCCATTCCCAGTTCCCTTGTGCCGCTCGGGGGGAGGAGGTAGGGAATTCGGGAGTGAAGTTGAGCCCGGGAGGAAGGGAGGAGTGGGGGGAAGGTTTTTTAAGATTTGGTTTTACTTCTCATTATCCTACTCTGATTTGATTGGTAATAAATTAAACTAATTTCCCCAAGTCGAGTCTGTTTTGCATGTGACAGTAATTGGTGAATGATCTCTCCCTGCCCTTATCTCAACCCACGAGCCTTTCGTTATGTTTTCTCTCCCCTGTCCAGCTGACAAGCGGAGTGACAGAGCGGCTTTGGTGGGCACCTGGCGTCCAGCCAGGGTCAACCCACCGCAACGTGAAAAGGCGTTATCTTATTAATCATTCAGTTGTGCCTTTCCCTCCAGTATTCTTTTTAAGAGCACAGCTGTTGTCTTGGGCTAAGTTATAGTGAGTCCTTTGTGGTTCACTTTATCCCTTGGTGACTTCATCTGCCATGAGATTGCCTGTATAGCCAGAGCACTTACAATTTTCTTCCAGTATTCCAGTCATTTTAATACTAAAAGGATTCTCCACAGGTCTGTGAAATGTACCTTTACGCTGACCATCATTACGTTTCCCTTCCCTTCCAATACTTCCTAGTGTTTTTCATTAGTTTGTCTTTTGAACGCTATTCTTAACAAGTGTGGCAGAGATTAAACAGAAACATTGTTCAGAGAGAAAAGGGCTTCTGATGAAACAGATGTCACTTGCAGGACTATATATCCCCTTCCCTTGGCAACCAACACAGATTCTGGCTAACTTATCAGTGGGCATCCTGCCCTCCCAACAGATGGTCAGAAGTGCGGAGAGCCAAAAGCCCATCTAAGGATGCAGAATATGTTGAAGAGTGTATGACTAGACACAAATGTTGAACGAGCTTTTTAGGCTGAACTTCTGTGTCTGCAGTCAATCTAGAGGAAAGGACAGCTTTTTAATAAAGGAACATTCTGCGTCGACATATGGCTGCTTCGGTGTTTAGAGTGGCTGATAGTTATGGGAGGGTTGGGGAGAGGGAGATCATGAAGTAATCAGCATATTAGAAGAGTCACTCCATTTTTCGTTTCTTTCTATTGGGAATATCTAGTCAGATACCAAAACACAGTTCTTCTGGTTCAGCTGAGTTTTACAAAATTAGTTTAGGAAGTTGGAAAAATCTGCGGTACAATCGCTCAGATAAACATATGTAGTCTTAGAACAGAATTTCACATGTGTTTTAGTAGAAAATTGAACTTGTTTTCTTATGGCTTTGTCATATTTGCCAACAACTGTAAGAATCAGAGATGTTTTTGTTGTCACAAAACGATCTCACAAGATACAGAAGTTATCACATGGATGAGTGAGAACAGGTTGTGTGGCTTCTTACAGTCATGCTCAGGAACCTGACTAGTTCTTAGTAGGTTTTTAGGGGAAAGGCAGTGACTGTATGCTACTGTAGCTGGGCAAGGAAATGTGCATTGCAACAAGGATATATATATAATTAGGTCAAGACTTTTGCCCTACATTTTCGCACAGCTATAAACACTCACTTATATACAGTCTGTACTTTACACATGATTTGCCTTTGCTCGTATCTGTTGAATTCTTACCCATCTGAACTTAAAAATCAAGCAGGTTTAAATCAGTTGCCTGGTGTGTTAGATAAAGACGTAGCAAACTGTGATGAACACTTATAAGAAATTTACTGGATAATATTAAGAAATTGATGGAGGTTTATATGACTCGAAGCAACTCAGGTACAGAATTTGTATGTTTTTTGCATGAGTGCAGGGGAAGAGCTGACTTTAGCTTTTAAGGAAAACAGAGGCAGGGATTAATGAACTGAGAGAGGGACGGAGTATTTTCATGTGAGATGAGATACTGAAGGAACTGGCTTGTTGGTTGCCATGCCCTAAGAAGAACGTTACAGGTGCTTGCCTGCCCTGGAGCACGAGCCGGTTCAAAACAGAGGCAACAGTCAGTCTTCACTCCGCATCATCAGTGCATTCACACAGCTTCTGAAGATAACCTTTTTTGTGGCAAAAGGGAAGGTTCATCTTTAGGTAGTTCATGCTCTGGCAGAAACGATACCAAATGCAACAAGAATTTAGTAGCGTATGCACCTTCCCATGGAGGCTTGGCTAGAGACTGTTGGAATGGTTCACTTACAAGTCGTAATAAACAGCTATCAGGTAATAATTATTTTCACTCACTACCAGGACTGTTTTGGTGACCGAGAGCTGAAAAGTCATCTATCGCATTGTCATTCACCTATAGTTTTTGGATCCAATTCCATCCTGCTTTCACATCGATTCCCCCTTATACTTTTCACTATAATTCCTGAATATTTTAAATCCTATCATTTTTTAGAGTGGTCAGAATCATATGGGTTTTTTGTAACTTGATTCTCTATGGATGTGTTATTTGACTGCATACATGTGTTTCTATAGTTAATGATTATGAGTGAGCTCGCTAGCAGCGTGCATTCAGTAGCACTCCTCATTAGCTGGTTCGTGAAAGCACAGTTTTTTCGGTTCTTTGTACATTGTACCGGTGTGAAGTGCCCCGTGAACTCAAAATACCAGCTTTCTGGTATTTACCAGCCTGTTTTCTATTCTCTTGTAGCTCAGCTGAAAATTACATTGACTAAATACTAGCTGATGCACAGTCTCATGAGCAATGTGAGATTTGCTTATTAATAGTATTTTATTTAAATAATGAAATTCACAATGATGTTGAATTATGGTGCTTGCTTCAGAAGGGTTTTCAAGCTCCTTGTCTTTCTAATATTTAAAGCACATGCCGCGGGTGTAAGGAAGGGGAGGACATTGCCTAACTCACTGGGTAGAAAAGTACGTCTTTGTGTTAGCACTGTGAAAAAGGCCTAATCAGGAACCTAATCAAGAGACTGCAGAAGCTAAAGGCTCTCCAAGTCTGACAGCCTTGGTATGGGGCTATTGTGTACTGGTTTAGAGCTGAGGCATTGTGTTTGCTATTCTGATGGAGCCCCACACAGGGTATGAATGGGAAAATGGAAGCCAATGCCAGTTCCTGTTAATTTTTTTCTGTATGAGAGTCTGTTAGCGATTTGCCATGCACCCCGAAGTCCTACCGTCACGTGGGCTTGTTTCCTGCCCGTGTCTCTGCCACGATATTTTCGCCATCCCTTGTTCATCATTCTCTCCCGGCCTCTCTGCCGCACCTGTGTGCTTTTGAACTGCTTTATGCATCTGGAACAGTTTGTCAGACTCTGGGCAGTAGTTTCTCTCCCTCAGAAAATCTGTGTTTCCATACTGTATGAAGAAATCTGGCTGCGTTCCAGCCTGCTTGAAAGCGTGGCTTTGCACAGTAAAGTGTGTACACACGAATACCAAAGTGAGCGCTTAAGTAAATCTCCAGAACAAATCTATGGGAGTGTTACCTGGGTGAGGGCTGGGTGATTTTTATCTTATGATCGCGGAGTCATATTTCACAATTCAACAATTACTTACTACCAGATCTGAATCTAGATATTTTTAAGGGTTTGTTGAATTTTTATTCTTTCATGTTATGCAAGAAAGGAAGAGTTTTCATCCTCATTTACTGACCTAAGTTAAATACTACCTTCATTAATAGAGAAATGAATAGGTTTAAGTTACAGAAAAATTAATCTGATAGCCATGCATACTATTGCCAGGTCATTAGAAGGAATCTCACGACATTGATTTTTGGTAGTTACAGCACACACATCACAAGCTGCAGATGCAGGTGCACACTGAGAAGTCAGACATACATCTACCGCCTATAGCAGCTATGTTTTAGCCACTGGGCTATAGGCCAAGTTGAGGACAAAAGTATTCATCATTCTTGTTGAAGCTTAGCCACTGTGTGACATGGAAAGCTTGAGGAGAATCTGAAGAGCTGTATCTTCAACTTGGGGACAGTAGGAAAAATGGCCATTTTTAAAATGTCTGGGTTCAGATTTACATGAATTCTGCATAGAAAATAACCTGGCCATCTTGGAGCCTGAATATGTAAGAGCAGCGCTTACAGGACCCTGCCTGTTTTCCCCACTTGGAAGCTTCTAGCTTATCAAATTATCATATAGTCATTCAGTTAGCAAATGTGCCGTGTCAATGAACAAATATTAATTGGATATACTTAGGCATGTTACCATAGTTAATTCTACATACTTATCGCAGAACTGCTGGGTAAATTAGGAGATTATTGGCATGGTTAATTTGTATTCCACATCTGTATTCACATACAGAATTTTGCTTTCTTATTTGTAAACAAACAGTTGGGACTCAGGGTGGACTTGAGAGAGCCAACAGGCACTGCCGTCTCATGACAGCTTGGTCTCAATGCTCAGGTTCGAAGATGCAGGGTTGCTAACCTTCATGATTCTGTTGCAATGTTTGGCATTTTCCTTAAAACTTCAGCCTCTTGTTGGACTTCAGCAAAGCATTCAACGCTGTTTCCCACAGCGTTCTACACAAACTGGCAAGATACAGATTGGATGTGTGGTCTGCAAGATGGGTAAGAAATTGGCTAACAGGTTGCACTCAGAGGGTGGTGATCAATGGTTTTTACTCAGGGTGGAAGCCTGTCACAAGTGGGATCCCCCAGGGATCAATACCGGGCCCTGCGCTGTTCAGCATCTTCATAAATTATCTGGATGATGGGATTGAAAGCACTCTTATCAAGTTTGCTGATGACACCAAACTGGGTGGTGAGGTGGACACGTCAGAAGGGAGAGCCGTCTTACACAGAGACCTGGACAGGCTGGAAGAGTGGACAAGCAAGAACAGTATGAAGTTTAACAAAGTGTGGCTGGAGAGCAGCCTTGCTGAAAGGTACCTGGGGGTCCAGGTGGACAACGAGCACAACATGAGTCAGCAGCGGACCGCTGCAGCAACAAAGGCAAATTGGATCCTGGGCTGCATCCACAGGGGCGTGACTAGCAGAGGTAGAGACGTGATCATCCCACTCTACTCAGTGCTTGTCCGGCCACACCTGGAGTACTGTGTCCAGTTCTGGTCCCCACAATTCAAGAAAGACATGGACAGACTGGAGAGGGTCTGAAGGAGGGCCACAAAGATGATCAAAGGGCTGGGGAACCTGCCCTATGAGGAAAGACTGAAGGAGTTAGTCTCTTCTCCCTGGAGAAGAGAAGGCTCAGGGGGGACCTCATGACAGTATTCCAGCTGCCACTTAAAGGGTGGCTACAAAGAGGACAGAGACTCTCTCTTCACAAGTTTCCATGTGGAGAGGACAAGGGGCAATGGGTTCAAGTTGCTCCAGGAGAGGTTTCATCTCAATATACAAAAGAAATTATTTTACAGTGAGAACAATCATTCACTGGAACAACCTCCTCAGGGCCAGGGTAAAGTGCCCATTGCTGGAGGTTTTCAAGATGTGACTGGACAGGGTGCTAGACAATCTCATCAAGGCTCCCTTTCTCATGAAAGGTTGGACCAGATGATCTTTCGAGGTCATTTCCAACGTGGGCTGTTCTGTGATTCTATGATTGCTTGAAAACCTGTTTTCTTTTAGATAAAAGTAAAGTCTTTAGTGCTAGATATTGGAGGCAAATGTCTGGAAATGTTCAAAATAATGTGGGAAGAGCCTTGGAGGGCAAATAAAAGGAGCTGAGAATGAATTATTGGAAAGCGAATCTGAAACTTTTTGCAAGCCAGCCCTCTTTAAGTTTGAGGAATCAGTTCAGAGCTTGTAAAGGCGTAGAGTGTTTAAAATTGTAAAAAGTCTCTCTTTGCTGTGGTTGGTTGTTATTAATGCTTATTGAGAGGTTAACTGAACTGGTACACCAAGTGGCCTGCTAAGTTACCTGCTAAATTTTGGAGTTTATGTTCCTTGGCACCACAAGAAATTTTTCTTAGCCTTTTCAGAAATGCTTATGCGTTTCCAGGTCTTCTGCTATCAGTTTGGTTATTTTCGCCTCTATTACATTTCTAATATTCTACTGTATTGCTAATCATGTAATTTTAAGGTTTTTTTTAAACTTCATGTTTCTCTGATGGCCTCAACTTCTGAAATACTACCTTTATACATGCATCTCAGCTTTCATTGGAAATAAAGTATCTACACATTTCAGTTTCTAAGGAAATGCTTGAAAATATGACTGGAGCACACTCTAGAGGCTCAAAATCTCAATGGCAGATAAATAACTCCAAATTTCTTCATATTTCAAATCTTATGATTTTAAAGCCAATCTCATGATTTTTAAAGCTTGTTTCATTTCTGATGGAGATCTGAAGCAAGATTTGTGAATACTATGGATTCCCTTATCTGCCATCCCTCCAGAGAACTATCTTCTATTATGCTTAATCTGCTGACAAGGAGCTGGGTTTTGTATGTTTTGCTAAGTCTTATATCTAGGTCAAAGATGGATGAAACTGCCAGTTCATAGAGATGCTGATATTATTTCTGGAGTGTTTTGCAAACTAGCAAAATTTGTCTTACAAGGTTTTATAAAAGGATTGTGTCCTGAGAAGGACAAATGCTGCACTGTATAAATTTATTTGGAGGACCAAGACATAAGTATATGTAAATTAAAAAATTCTAAACAGATTTGCGGATGTCATAAGATTGTATAAAATCTAGTGTGCCCCTGAAAATGGGTCGCTACCCTATGCAGGGGCTATATGTTCTCTGCTATTTTACATCATGTCACATGACTGGGAAACTTGCATGGAGAAGAGGAAGAGCAAGCTTGATAAAAATCCTGATTTATGTGTTGCTTCAAATCATCTGAGTTTGACCATGTGTCTATCCATCTCCACTTTGCAAATGTTTTTTATCTGTATAATATTTCCAATAAAATGTGAAGCTCTTCAAGTGTAGCAAAAGGATTAGTGCATTTTTTGGACTGCTGACACTTTAGGATCATGTTTAGTAGTGGGGTCACGTTACTCTCTTGAAGGATGGTGCGGAGAGGGCTAAATGTCCAGTTGAGTGACCTAGACAGCTGAGTGTTGTCACTGTATCTGAGCAGCAATTTGTAAAATCATTCGTGCTTTTTCTAAGCTGCCAAATAGGCAGCTATCAACACTGTCAAATTTTTGTTATTTTTTTCAGCTATTTATTAAACATACATGTTGCCTGCTCAGACTCTGTTGACCATATAGTATTTTATGCTGACACTCTAGAGCCCCAAAGATGAATCAAACTCAGGCATCCCTGTCTGGGTGTGGAGCCTACATCCAGTAATCACAAGACCTTTCTTTTTTTAAACTGCAGTTGCTGTCTCTATTCCCACTTCTCTGGCTCATCATCGCTTCATTACACAGAAAATCTGCCCTCCAGTCTGAAGTCCTACATTGGCTACACTGCCTATTTGAAGACTTCGGGCCAGAATCAGGCGTAAGCTGTAGCAGCCTTCTTGGGTACAGCTTCCAGGGATGTGCAGCCTATCTGCAGAGAAGCTGGCATGGCATGAAGACGGTTGGCACATTCTTGCTGTCAGGACCCTGCATGTGCTCTAGACCTGGAGATGTGGTCCAGGCAGCCGAGGGATGTGCTGATTCAGGGTGTCTGTGCTGGGGCAGGGATTTCCAAACCGCAACCTGTGAGCTAACATTTACTTTTGGAACAGGTGGGGTTTTTTTTTCCTTCTTTAGCTGGTAGAGAGCCTTTACATTTTGGAAACTCTTTGAACAACTGTTTAGGCCAGTGAAGTGCTGGGATTGTAGTTACCAATCCCTGGCAGAAACCACACAGCTGAAGTCAGGGATAAAAGGACAGAAAAAATTCAAGGGTAAAAAATACCCAACTGGACCAAACCCAGAAGCATTTACTCCCCTTACATGAGGTACAGCTGAGGACGTGCCTGAGCCACTACGTCAAAATAAGACCTCTAATAATTATTAAGGGAAGGGAAGGCCATGGCAACAAAAAACAGTGGGAACAAAAAGCCTGAGGTTTTTTTTTTTCAAAGGAAGAAATGTTCCATGTATCTCTAGGGTAAACTGAACAATGCATCCAAGCAGATTTGCTTTCCCTAAAAGGTATGGAACACTATATAAAAGTAAAACCTTTGATTTAAAAATGCCCCTGGATTCTGGCTTAGAAGTTGGAAAAATCAAAGTATTTTCATTTTAAAAAATCAAGGAAAATTCTAAAAATTTCTAATATTTTTTGTAAAAAAGGAGATTTCAAGGGAAATTTGTACTTGGACAATGTCACACTTTCCCATCAGAAGGTAGGTTTACCAGTCTTGCTGGTTAGTTTTCAAGAGCAGACCAAATACCAAGGTTTTCTCCCAACCAAAACATCTAATTTCTAGTAAACATCTTTTAAAAAAGTAGCGAGGTGTTCATTGGCATTTAATCCTTGCTGGCATTCTGTATCCCTTAAAATCCTGAGCCCGACCAAACTCTGGTTACAGAAATGGTTTTGGCAGTACTAACTACTGATTTCTATGTGCGTGTAGTTAAAACCTTCTGGGAAGAAAAATTTCTGTTTTCACAGTAACTACCAGTAATAACAAAAGAAAAAGAGGAAAAGGCCCACAAGGGATAAGTAAAGCAAATATGAAGGAGGGAGAGAGCATCAGGCAAGAGAGAAGGAAGTAACGTGCCATATGAATGGAGTCAGGGAAAGATCATACTCGGGGTTTGATCCTGAGCCTTCTCTTCATTTACTGATTTTGGTGCCTAGCACTGATGCTGGGTAAGATAGCTAAGATCGTTTATATATACCACGCTACCTTCCAACTAAATAAAAGTAATTGATAGCTATACGGAAGACAGGATATTCTTAGGGAAGACATCATTCATATTTGCTACTTTCAGTGAGTTTGCTACAACTCTATGGCTTTTATATTTTCAAAAATTGTTCCCGATTGTGCAAACGCAAACAAAGGCATGGAGTAATTTCTGCTTGCGCTATAGCGCAAGTGTGCCAACACTTTAAGTGTGCCAACAGTACTGCCATATATATAGCTAAAGGCTAGGGAAGAGTCAACGTGAAATGGGCTTATTTCTTACCTGATATTTTAAAAATAGTATTTGTTCAAATATCACTGACTGTAAGTCTGGAGAAAGATTACTCTTTTTATTAACCTTATTTTAACGATTACAAAATTAACAGGTTTATTTAATTGTTAATTATGTTTGGGTATTTTGTAAGACCTTTATATAAACATTTTTTGATTTCTTACTATTTATTTACTCCAGGTTGCCTTCAGATACACTTACTTCTAACTGCTTGTACAGATGCCTTTGTCCATTGCTAAAATTCAGAAGGACAATTACACTACAACAGAATTAAGAAAATCATGCGGTGGCTATATTGTTTTGAGCTACTGTTACACACGAGTATGTGTAAAATAAGTCCGTGTGGACTTATAAAAATCATACTGCCTGAATAAAATTTGTATGTACACAGCGGTCCGAACTCTGCAGTTAAAGTTGGGGAGAGCCTTTCACCGCCAGGAACGTGACAGGAAGCAGAAGCCGCTTTTGGCGAAGACGTATAATGAAGTTAACTCCCGTTCATCGAGCTCATCTTACTGGTAAGGGGAGGCACTGTAAAAGTAATTATTAAGAGACAGAGCTAAGAACATCACCGAGCTCAGCATACTATGCTTTTCAGCTTTTGTGATTTTATTAGACGCATGGATGAGGTCACTTTTTGAAATAGCTGAGAGGAAGAGAAAGAAGAAGAGATGCTGGTTGCCTAACGTCATGCTGCTAAAGAAATCACGGAGCCTCTTGCTGACACCCGGAGGTTCATTTTGGGCTGCTGTTTTCTGTATCTTGAAGGATACGCTAACAAATTGGGATTCTTCTGTTTTGTTTTGTTTCCCTGAAAATTCTTGAAGAGTAAATGAGAGCCATTCTTGTGAATGCAACTTCTCGTCTTGGAAAATCATAAGCAATCACTGTAATTGTTTCAGTCGTTCTGGTCGTGAGTGACCAAAGAGAAATCCTGTTTTCTGCCTGCATTTTAAGACCAGAAATGAGAGTGATGATTATTTAGTCTGACATTCTCCATAACACAGGTCACATCTTAAGTCCTAGTCATGGAGGCTCCATTTGATAACTGGCTGCTGTCTCATCTGCTTATTCAGTACTGAGTAATAAAATGCCTTGAGCTTATGCCTATATAGTTTTTTTAATGTCAAGGTGATTAGTATGAATTCCCGATAGCAAATACCATCACAAGGAAAGATTAGCTATTTTTCTCTAAAACTCATTGATTACTGATCTTTCATTTATAGCTGTAATTCTAGTTCAGATTGTATTTTAGACTGTAATTCAGACTTTGTAGTATTTTTTTATTCCTATGTTTGATACATAGATGTTTCTGTGTGAAATCATTAGGCTTGAAGGGACATCAGAGTTCATCTAGTACATCTTCCTTTTGCCAGGCAGGAACATGTATAGATGTATCACTTCTGACAGATACTTGTCTCATGTTTTCTTAAAGGTTGCTAGCAATGCTAAGGTTACAGCACCTCCCCAGAAAAGCTGTAAAGACATTTCCCAGTGTCCAATCTGAATTTGCCTTGCTGCAGTTTAAACCTGTTCTTTCTCATTTCATGCACCACAGACATGGAAAACACATTATTTCCATATGGTTTGCAATAGCCTTTCTATGTATTTGAAGATTTCCTCCATCTTCTCACATAGGTCATATATTTTATGTACTGTGCTGTTGTTCCTGCCTTGCATTCTCACTTTCCCCTTGCTGTTATCGGTAGTTTCATTAGCACGTGTATCTGTTGTTATTCTTACCGTTCTTTCATTTTTGCCGCAAGTACTTAAAGTTAGAATCTTCATAGTGAATAACTTCAAAACTTGCTTTTATATTTTAGCTGGATTATTTTATTCATACTGGTAAAGACACACGATTTCTAAAGTCAGTACATCAAGAATTTTTGCTAAGTCGTCGGAATTTAAATACTTTACTTTGGTATTTTTTTTTAATACTGATTTCCGTTTTCCGCTCTCCAGTATCAAAATGCTCTCCAGCTGAAAAGCAGGTAGGTATCCCTCGCATTTGCCTCTGGTTTCGGGATGTCAGACTGGGCGATTTTGTGCAGGTGCCATTCCTTCCAGGGAAACAGCTTTGGGCAGCAGGGCTGTATATCTTGTCTCTCAGAAAGATTTAGCTTTGAATTAGCTAGATGGCCGGTGTTACCGGCTGGCGGAGAGTTTGACTAGTCTGCCCCTAGAAGGTAGCTCTTGTCGTGCAATGGTACTCTCCTTCCGTCCCCAGCTTCCAACGGTGAAACGTCTGCGCACCCTGCAAGGCAGACCTGGATCATTTCACCTCACATGATCTCAGAGCGGAATCATGGAATAACTTGGGTCAGAAGGGACCTCTGGAGGTCTCTTGTCCAGCCTCCGGCTCAAAGCAAGGCTTATGCAGGACTTTCTCTAGTTGGGTTTTGAATAACTACAAGCGTCGCATCTGGTCTCCTCTACATGAGATACGTGGAGCCAGCTCGTTCCCAGGCTGAGCAAGCCCAGCTTTCTCAGCATCTCCTTTTGTGTGGTGTGCTTTAGCACCTGGACCGTCTTCGTAGCCCTGTGCTGGACTGGCTCCAGATTGTCAGCAAGTCTCCAGTACGGGGGTGCCCAGGACAGGATGCGCTCCTCAAAGGGGAATAACGGCCTTACAAGAAAGAGAGGAAAAATCACTTCCCCTGGCCAGCTGGCTACACTTAACACTGAGTGCTCGAGGTAGCAGGGGGTTAATGTAGCTGAGATAAAGTTTCTGTATGGATTTGAAAGTTTTACTCTTTTTTTCCACTTTGCTTCAGGCTGCTTATATGAGTTTTCTTCAGAACAAGTAATATTTTTGCTTAGTCCCCATGTGTGTAACTTTTATTTAGAGTTCAGCATCAATTTGAATGCCTCTCTCAAAGAGTCTTTTTCACTCCTTTGTGCCAGCAGTGCCACTCGCTTCCTGTGTCTTTAAACAGATCATGGTAACTAATGACCATGCTGGACATCGATCCATTTGCAGGCTTGCATCATCTAAGGCCTTTAAAGGAATAGCTGTCTGCAGATCTCATTTTCTTCTATAATACATTTCAGTATTATTAACCGAACATTAAGATTATTTGTTTCCTGCTGTCAGTGTATTAATACCTCCCTGCCTGAGTAGAAAGCTGAGGCTTAATCGCACTGTGGTCGGCAAACTCATCTATTCTTTATTTTGGGAGCTCAACTGGCTGTTACAGAGGGGCAGCTTCCGTTTCATCTGAGCACATCCTGTGCTAGTGAAATACCTCAATCATGAACATATGTTACAGGAAATACAGTTGTAGCACAGAGGGGTTTTTTTATTTATTCTTAGACTTATGACTAAAGGGCAGTGTCAGAGTTCATGGTCTAAAAGTGAATATTTCATGACAGTCATCTTATTTTTAGGTCCTTTAACTTGAAACAAGATTTTTCTTGGCTTGAAATGGTGATCAAAATATATACAGCCGTAATTTACAGTAAACAATTAAATGCCTTTGTTGAAGCTAAATTTGCCTGTGTGAGATTCTAGTGTTTACAAACCTAGTAAAAGAACAATATTTGACTACAAAAAGTTGAATTCTTTCAAAGATTGTTTGCTTAGTTTTTCTGAGTTTTTCTTTTCCTTTTGGAAGAGGAAGCTAAATTATATCCAGCTTTGCAGTCCTGCAGGCATGATGAGTCATCATTTCTCTTTCTCGTTTCATTAGGTTATTTTGCTGCACATTATATATACGTACAGTTCAGCTAGAACTATACCGTTTAATAAATACACCCCTAAAATGTACTTTAAAATAAAGCAAATAATCTGTCATGTGCTTTGCAAATTAAAAGGTACAAACACAGCCTTAAATAAAAATGTCCGGGGCTCAAATTTTGATCTTCTTATTGTATGAAATAGCATTTGCTCCCCAAATAGTCTCTCTGTGTCTTTTTGAAGAGTAAAGTCCTTCTTTTCCATGTGAATAAGACTATCCAACTTTGTCACCCAATATTTAGTTATGTTTCATTACAGCTATAGAAGATCTGCTCTTACAGTGGTTTAGGCAAAGATCTCACTGTATTTATCAGGGACTGAATAAAAATTGCGGGGTCACTCTGTAGCTACTATTGCTTAAGTCAAACTTTATTGGACTTAAGTTACGGACTATTTTTGTGTAAAGGTTAAGTAAATATATATGGTGTCTGACTACTTGATTCATAATTCTCACCAGTTGGAGTCTTCAAAGGCTTAAGCCTTTGAAGAAACTCAGATACTAGCTGAAAGAGCATAGATAAAGACCTCAAGTAATTGCAGAATTCATTACTTTATTATTTTCATTGCTTATTTTTTATGTATGCAAAATTTTTAGCTCTGGTCCAAACATGATGTTGCATTTGTTAAATTAATTATTTCTTGCAACTTCTGTATAAAGATCAACCTTTGTTTACATCAATATTCAAAATCTGGAGAGATTCAGAACAATTTTCCCTGGACATGAATTATTTCTTCATGCATTAAAATCAAGAGGAGAGAGTGAGGAAGGAAAATCCCTGTAAAGTTCCCCTTGGAGTTCTCTCCATCAACTTTTAATTTGGGAAACATGAAACTTGTTATTCAACATAATGAGGTAAGGAGCCTGGAAAACATACAGTCTTCCTGTATTGGTGTTTCTCTCGTTGTTTTGCACTTCCTCCATACCCAGTTGAGTCTCTGGATCCATTCTCTACACGGCAGGACAGTGCAATGGTGTATGGTGGTGTTGGTGGTGTATGATCAGTCTTCTACAGCAACAGAGGAACATCCTTCCTGGAAAGACGCTAAGCGTGGGGTGCGTGCTTACCGGAGCTGGTCAACAGTCCAGTTCCACTTTTAAGGAAACAGCAGAAGTGGATGGTGTCTCTGACTTTTCATTGGCCATTTCAGAACGTTATGAATGACAGGAAACAGCCTTTTCTCTTGAAATATTTCATGTATGTATGGAAGATGTTCAAAAGACTTATTTTTATGTTGGTTTGAGCAAAAGGAGTGCAGTCATACAGGCATGACAGTGGCTGATTGCATTTTTCTCCTAGCTGGTTTAGAAAACAACCCAAGCTTGAAGTTAACTTCTGAACAGCTTTAATGTCAAGAACAAGAAGTTGAAACTGGCACAGGGGAGCCTGTTTGTGAAAGATCTGCTTGCTGGTGGCTCAACCTCATCTGAGCCATACCGGTTGAGTTGTCTGAGCTTGAAATCAAAGATGGAGTAGTCCCAGTGAAAGGCTGTCCCCTGTGCGTCTGCTCATTCTATACAGGTTTCTATGATCACCTTCTCAGCCTGGGAGACTGCACCCAGGAAAATAGGGTGTTACCTTTTAAATATTATTCAGCTGCAAGTTTGATAGAGGGTTTTATTCTTATCAACAGAAATTGCAAGCAGAAGTTGCCACAGACAAAATGTTTGCTGCAATAATGTCTTCTGAATAAAAGATCATATGAGCTTTCATACTTTGTGTTTAAAACAGTATTTTTCCTTTGTTTTGTACTGAAATTTAAGATAGAAAAAGAGCCAGAAGTGGGCTTTGAATTTTTTTGTCACTCCTTTCTCATGTAAAACTCCTAGCTACTTGTGAGAATTTGCTTGAGCGTGGACTTTGGTGTTTGACTTCTATATCAACTAATTAAATAATCCTATTTTCAAGAAGTACCTGACCAGTAGACACAAACGTATATACTGGAATGTAATGATGTTAAACTAATCATTACTGGTCCAGGCAGTCCTGTGAGTTTGGATGGGACAACATGATGAGAAAACAATGCGGGTTTGAATCGCAAGGACTACACTCAATTTCAGCCTTATTTTTTTTACCACCACCCCATCTTTTTTTTTTTTTGCAGGCTTTGTCCATTTCTTAGTATATATTTGGAAGGTTAAATAGCTAGATCAGGTTATTTTGGTGGTACTAGTTCTTCCCAGTGGCATTAAGCCATGACATTCAATCCACAGCAGCACAGCCAAGCAGCATTTGAGGATCTCTGTGTATATTAGTTATGTCAGACATCAAAGCGGGAGGCTCACATTTAGGTCTGACCCCACCCATATTATTAAATTTAAAGATGATGTCGATACTGTGTGAGTTACACATCAAATACAAATTGGTTACAAAACATATCTGAATGTTAAACTACCTCAGATTGCCTCAATTGGTGCAATTAGACGGTGGATGTAATTTACATGTTGAGCAGTGGAAAAATTCTTCCCTGTACTAACAAGGATACATTAAACAATGTCTCCAGCCAGTTTCCTTCCCTTAACATCCTTTGCTTCTTAAGTCATTGTTTAATACACTTTCTAATCCTAAATTAGTGCAGGTAGTACTGATTTAGTACTATTTGGCATTGATGTAGCGATTGCACATGTTTTTTTCTGACTGTCACAGACAGTAAGAAGCTTTTCATTTCTGAACTGAACAATTATAGACTTGTTTTGCTGTTGAACTGAATATGCAAATAATTATGAGGAAAATAGGCAATGCTCCCAGGAAAGCCTCTGGTTTCCAAGTCTAGTCCAATTAATAAAGAAGGAAGTTTTCTTACACAGCTTTTATCATGGTCTGTTTCACTGATCAGTTAGAGATTATTAATAGAGATGGGACCGAACACTCTCCAGATTGAAAAGTAACTAGGTATAGGGTCAATCCATTATATCAATTACTGGTTAATGTAATACAGGCTTATAAATATCATCACATCAAGTGATCACATGTAACATGCTGAAAAATGTAGAGCGATCTGCAGTGCTTTGAAGGTGCCCTAGAAAATCCAAGGTAAACACTGAAAAACTTATTTTGCTTAATTTAAAAAGAGATTTTATCTTACCTATGCAATGTCTTTCCTTTTTGTAGCTATATCTGATGAGGAGCTGGAATACGCCTTCTGGAAACTGGCTGAAAGAAGCAGAAGCAATGACTGCAGAGCTGTCTTTCAAAATATACTTTACATGAACACAGAAACTCTCCATTGGGAGCATAGGAAACATGGTCAAAGAAAAAGGAGACAAAAACTCCAGACAGTCTTCAGCCCAGGGTTTTTACAATGTTTTATAGTCCATTCTTGTCTTTAAAAGCAGGAATAACCCATTACTTTCTTGGAAACACGAGGTTTAACACAAGGCCACTGAGTAATGAAAGCCTGACGCTCTCCTTACAAGGCGCGTTTTTATATGGGGTAATAACTTCAGTGGGATTACACCCGAAATATGCCAGGAGGATATGGCATAGGAAAATATGGCATATGGCATATGAGGGCAGACCTTACAGACGGTTTGTCTGCTAAATGATGATGTCACCTAAGCTTGGGAATTCTAGGACATCCAGCATGTCAGTGGCTCTCTTATTGCTCCTTTCTAATGAGCTGGGGTGTGACTCTGTGTGTGCACCTTGGCTTTTATACAGTTGTAGGTCTTCAGGATTCAAGGCCTCTGGAAGACCTTGTTCAGTAAGCTGCTTGCCAAGTGTCTACTAATTTATCAAAGCGTACTTTGTAGTCTTATTTGGCCAAAATTAAAAGCACTGAAAGTGATAATCGCTGCAAACAGGCCTATAAAAGCCGAGGAAAAATACACAGGACTGGGGTTCTTAAACACTGGGAGCTTAAAGAGAAAAAGGCAAAGAGCTGAGCCAAAAAACCACCGCCATCATCTGTCTCTGTCGGATGGCTGCAGTTCTGACCAGCAAAAAAGAGAGCAGCCAGAGGTGCACGGAGATTCTGGGGCGAAGTACAAGATTTCAGCTGCTGCCACCTCTGTGCGTCCTGTCTGACAGGGCAGGGAGCAGCTTCCCCAGCTGGCCCTCCGCCCTCCTCTTGGTACCCAGTAACAGCACCCATGCAAACCCTTAGGTCTAGGGAGGTAAAGCTCCGATAAGCGAGGTAAGCCTTCAGCAGGGCTTGTGCTGGAAGAGCTTATTTAGTATTTGGTTTCTTTTGAAAGGAGCACTAGGAGAACATCTTGCTGCTGACTGAGAAGTAGTTTGAAGTAAATCTGAAGTGAACCAGTGATGATACAAAGGTCTATAACCTAAATGGATATAATATAAATATGGGCTGGAAGGGTGCAGATGCTAACTGTAAGGCAGATGGTGACATTTATTGACTGTAACATTTATTGACTGTAACATTTATTGACTGTAACGTTTATTGATGCATCATTAGAAGGCTTCTAGTGCCTTGGCACTTCAGTACCTACTGCATAGGAAACAAGACATAGTCAACAAATCGTACTGTAGGACTACAAATAAAAGCTCCATCAACTCACGTGGTCTGCTGCAAAAATAGTCTGGAGAGCACTTGAAAGCCTGATGGAGCCGATAGACGTTACGCTGAGCCTTGCCACGTGCCAGGCTGGGGCTCTGGCTGGGTGCCAAAGGGAGCAAGTTCCTGAAACCCTCCCCTGAGCATGCCCTGCTGTCAGTACCGGTGAGTGTAACCCCCGCACCCAAAAAATAGCAAGGGTGACCCAGCAGATGGTAACACTTGCTGTGCCATGCGGAGACAGCGGTTTCACATGGGAATGGGGACCGATACAGTTTTATAGTTTTATCAGATGTACCCAGTATGTTGACCACTCATACAACTGTGAATAAGAATCTTCTTGCGAACCTCATGAACTAACCAATCCCACCCAATTACCGCTCTTGACCTGCGATTTGCACTGACAGCAAAGTGTGGAAACATTATTGTTAGTATGCTGATGGGAGAGTTGTACATTTTGTTGCTCCTGCTCAATGCATTGACAAAAAGCCTCTGGCATCTCTGTGTTCTCCTCCTCTCTCCCATCCCATGTGCTGCCTTTCCATCCTCCCGTACTTCAGAAACATCTTGAAAACTGTCTGTCTACTGCCAAGGACTTGGGGGTAAAGTGGAGGACAGGCTATTCACACCCGTAACAGGACGCTACTTCCCTCTGGTAATGACTACACGTTTAAAAACAAAAAGGGCATACGGCTGTGGCAAACTTTTATAGGATTGAAAAATATGAATAGAAAAGGACTCTACAAAATATGTGCAAGGGTCACTGCATGTACCTGCCAACCCAATGGGCCTGTATCTCAGAGAAGAGGATTTTCTTCCATTAACCTAGTTTACTAAGTGAATTTTCCACGGGGCAGTGAACGAGTGTCATTAGCATTCACTCTGAGTGAGAGAATGGCTTTGACTGTGGTTCTGCTTATTTGACTTCTCTCACTAAACCTTATCCATCATGATGAATGCTTGGCCCACTTTGATTCTGGTAGGCATAACACAAAGTCTGCTGAGGAAGAGAGCCTGGGTGAAGTCCAGTCCCTGCTACTGCAGTCAAGTCATATGATCACTTTAACTCACTTATTATACTCCCCTCTAAAAACGGTGGGGTTATTTGCCTCACTATTTCTTATCAGCATTGAAATTTTTTGTGGCTAGAAGAATCAAACATCTTTTTCTGATTTCTAGCATCAATTTATTCAGGACCTGTTTGTATCCATTTGTTCTTGTGCTAGCATTGTCCTTAAGCTTAAATAGCTTCTTGCCTGTCTATCTGTGATATTTACCCACTGATGTATTTATAGACAGCCCTCCTGTCCCCTTTCTCAGGCTTTGTTTCACCAGGGCAAACAAGCCAAGCTCCCATAAGATGACTGTCAGTCTTCTAATGACTCTGTTTCAGTGTGGTTTAATTTTTCTGGAACACGAGTGTCCAAGTCTCTGTGCTATACTCCAAATGAGGTTTTACTAATGACTCTGTAACACTCTTT
>NW_009207366.1:1186-3632 GCF_000690835.1 Fulmarus glacialis | reverse complement strand
AGATACATCCTAGAATCCAGTTTGCCCTTTTTATGGATGGTCGTGTCGGTCCTCTGTAATCAGAGCTCTTTGCAAAAGTTTTAGTTTGCTGTTTAAAAAATGTCACAGATTCATCAACTTCAAGGGAGCTGTGACAGCTTCCACCAGCTGGGGAATCTGCATCTGATACTTCAGCTTGCAGGACACAGCTTTCTCTGTGGCTGGCCCGAAATGGTGGAGCTCACTGCCAACTCCCCTCCCCCAAGACCTTCCCCAGGGGAGCCACTGCTTTGCTTCTGCCCGGCCTGCAATGTTAGAAAAGAACTTACTCCATCTCATGCTAACAAAATACAGGGCAAAATTTGGCAAATACTATTCATTCAGTATGCACGCGTTAAAAAAAATCTGATAATCTCAGCTCCTTTTTTTTTTGTTTAAATTCAAAACATTTTCAGTCATTTTAGCTGTTTTGATTTCTGGCCATTCAGTTCTTGTCCTTCATTTCTTTCTCAGTCCTCATTAAGTGTGAATAAAACTTTCAAAATGGCAATTAAAATAGATTTTCTTCTGTGGAGAGAGCCTACATGTGATTGCACTGCTGCCCATTGTCTTCCTTCATTTCTTCCTTTCTCAGGTCTATCTTTCATCTTCCATCATCTGTGATGTAGACTAAGCCCTTCATGGCAAGGACCTTTGTTTTATATTCGTCTCTGCCTAAAGCAGACACACTTATTATTGGTTTCTGAAAGTATAAAGAATGTAGCGGATCAATGCCATTATCCTGAACTGCACTTAGAAGACAAAGGCAGCGTAGCTGTTGAATTGATGCTCTCGGGAGCACGGAAGCAGAGCTACATTTTGGGCTGTCGCAGACTTGCCCGAGGACTCTGCGGATATTTCCATCTAAAGATAGTAGCCAGGGTAAAAGCTACAAAAGCACCGGTGACTGCGAAAAAGCTTATAACACACAGAATTGTCTTAGTTGCCCCGTCAAATGAAACAGACGTTAACAAAAATTTCGACTGCTAAGACTAAGATTGCTAAGGATCTGGCAGCAGCCCGGACTCTGAGCTCAGTCAGAGCATGGTGTCAATAGGCTGCATTGATTTAAAATAAAGACGTGGTGACAGTATTTCTGCTTTTGAATAGGCCCTAAAGGCACTTGCCCGGGAAGTAGTAGAGCAAGTGGGCTAGAGGCCTGAGAGAGATGAAGTCATAGTCCGGTGGAAATACATGAGGGAGTTGAGCTCTGGGGCATCTCTCTGCCAGCTAAAAGCCCTAACCATGCTCAGCATCCCTGCTTTCCCCCAGGTGCCTGCAGCCCCCGTGAAAGAAAGAGGTACAGAAGTGCCTTTTCCTTTGCTTTTTTCTTTTGGGGACTGGCTTGGACATTTCTGCATTCAGCACACTGCCTACTGTGAACCCTGCTTGAGAGGCCCAAGTCTGCCCGGCCACCCATCGCGCTGCCCTGCAGCCCCGAGCATCTCGCTGCTGGGGCCCTTTGTCAAACACCTGCTCTGGGAGTCCCATATCAGCACTATAGCTGCACTCTGTATGGTACTCATTTATTTATGCTTGATTGACAGGCTTCTCAGGACCAGAAATTTTGCATCTGCCTATTAAAATACTTTGCAACTTGGAAGATAATGACATAATTTGTTCTCTGTAGTGTTTTTTTCTCCATTGTCACCTGTGCCAGTACCGCGCAGCTCATGGATCCGCCTTCCCGAGTTCACCATCTTTGGCGTATAGATTTTAACTGCCACCTTCAGTTGACAGGTAGTCAATCAACAGGAAAGAGAACTGGTGATATTGAACTTGTGATAGCTGGCTTCAGTAACTGCAAAAGACTAGCTCCCTGACAAGCCTCAAGATACTTTTGAAAGGTAGGTTTAACTAGACATGGAAATATATCTCTGAGTTTAATACAGAAGTGTTGCTTTGTTGGGGTGAGGTTTTTACTCAGAGGGATGTAAAACTCCCTAGGCTAAAACTACAGAGATAATTACGTATAGGACGGGAATCTCAGCACAGCGATTGATCCGGTATGACCCCTGTATAGCTAATTACAGACTGTCAAGGCAATTTCTGTTCAAGCCGGACTGACATTTAATTAGTCTCCTCCCCATTGAAATCCTGACCTTGGTTTGGCACCAGGAAAGCAGAGTCGTGTATCCAGCCAGAGCATCTCATTGCTGCTCCGGGGGCAGGCAGATGAGGTATTAACAGCTGAAAATGAAAAATGGCAAATGAGAGTCCAAAATGAAGCAACAGCTTTCTCTCCCTGCTATTTCCTTCCCCCCCCGGCTCTCCCTCCCCTAAAACCTGTTGCTCAGGCTAAAAGACTAAATAAAACCCGCAAAAGTACAGTCACCTTCTGGTGACTTTCAGGTAGTTCATAGCGCAGAATAGAGGAGATATCTCTACTGGTAACTTTTTGGTCAAATTGAAAACTGGCAATTTATTC
>NW_009207366.1:0-1172 GCF_000690835.1 Fulmarus glacialis | reverse complement strand
TTGTCTTTCAACCACTTTCTAATCCGTGGCAGAAATTTACCTTCTACCTCGTGCCTACCTGGTTTCCTTAGTAACTTCTCGTAAGAATATGACAAAAGCTTGGGAAAGGCCAAATAAATTGTCAACTGCTTAATCTTTCTTTAGGGAAAATGACGCGCTGTTAAATCTACTAGATCTCTGCCGAAGCCGGATGACATATTTGAGTATTTCCCCCTCTCTTGTTCAAAAAAGGGTCCAGATACTATTAAACCAAAAAAAATACCAACATATAAAAGTCTCTTTGCTTGTGTAAAGAGATTTAAGACCTGGAAGTTACCTGAACCTACATACGTGCTCCATATCTATCCTTGATTTATTGAGAGTCAGTACCAAAATTACTTTTTCAGCTTTGTATATATTTAAAATGTTTTGCAGAAAACGATGGTTAAAATCATGCCTATTGATGCCTTCAGAAAGAGTTTAGATTGCTTAAACTTTATCGTGATGGGTGCTTAAATAAAGATATCATCAGTTTATGATTTAGAAGCAAAAGCGGGACCAAAGTCAGTACAGAAGAGAATCAGAACGGCTTTAATTGTGAAACTAAGAAGGAGCGCAGGTTGGCATTAATTATATGTTTCATTGTTTGTGTTACTTCAAAACTCCCACCATGGCATGGGTTCCACTTGCTGGATGGTGCGGATGCAAAATACCCGTCCGTCCTACGAGCTTGCGGCATAAACAGTCAGTACTGGGGCGCGCAGGAGGAAAGGATAAAAGAAGGGAGCAGTACAGAGAGTTCGGGTGGTCTGCAGCAAATTCCTTGTGGGGGAAAGTCTGACAAGGAAGGAAGCCAGAAAGAGACTGGCCTTCGGGCACTTCCATGTTTTTCCTCTAAAGATTTGGAAGCGGTTCCCCCACCTGTGGCAAGCTTCTTTCAAAGGTCTCCAGGTAGGCCATCCACACGGCTTTCCGATGGCAAAAATTAGCCATGTTTGTGTTCTTCATAGCTAACCAGCTATCTGGTGGGAAGCTGTTGCTCAAGATATGTATCGAAGGGGCAAAAGGAAAGACAACGTTTCAAATGGTTAATGCTAACAAATTCTGGAAGCGGTATCACACCTCAGGCGTCGGAGTTTAAGAAAATCTCCTTCTACCGCGGATTAGAAGGAGACGGAACGTTGGAGTTAGAT
>NW_009207365.1:3358-4193 GCF_000690835.1 Fulmarus glacialis | reverse complement strand
AGTGAACAGGACATATTGCTTCTCATTTTTGGGTAGTTTATTATACAGTTTTCAGCATGCATTCGCTGCCTCCTCTGGCGATATTCTGGGGTTTCCTTTTTGCCACATGAGTCGGGTGCACTTGTGACTTCATCTGGATCTTTAGATAACTGCTCGTTGTTCAGGTCATCATAAATGACTTCCAGCACGCCTAATTCCCCCAGGTACTGGATACTTCTCTTCATGGTGGTCCACTTACCTGGATGGCATATAACACCTTCCTTGAAGGGATACCTTTCCTTCACGCCTGACAGGAGTCATCTCCAGAGGCTGAGGACTTGTGCCCCTTGTCCAATCGCTTTGTCAATGCCCCCTTCCCTAGAAAGGGATCCCAGCTGCTTGGCTTCCCTACCCTCTCATTCCAGGCTACTGGCCCCATTATCCCAGCGTCAGAGAAGCCAGGTGACAATGTGCTCGCCTGGACGACGACTGAAATCTTTTCACATATCTCGCAGCTCACTCAGGGATAGGGATCGGGTGGTTACTTTCTCATTTATGGCTTGTCCCTTTGCATCCTCCTGTTGTCACGATGGCCCTGGTTCATCTTTATCCCTTACTAAATGAGCTGATTTTCTTGTTTATTTCTTCTTCTGTATAGGGGCGACTGTTACTGGCACAGGTTGGTTCTCTGGTTCAGCCGCAGTGCCTGTTGTGGGGGTTTTGGTAGCCACAGTGCCTGTCTCTGGGGTTTGAATAGTCACAGTGCCTGTTGCTGGGGTTGATCTCTGGACAGTATTCCTAAATAGTTGTTTAATCCTAAACGAGACCTGAACCACATTCAGGAGACATAGCAATA
>NW_009207365.1:0-3247 GCF_000690835.1 Fulmarus glacialis | reverse complement strand
AAGGTGAAGGAGTGGGCGAAATTGTTCCTCCCTGTCTCCCCCATAAATTGGTTCTCCGAGGAGAAAAGGTAAAGAGTGTAGTTATTAATAGTTTCCGAGAGCTGGCTCTCGGAAGAGGTAGAGAGATGGCAGCAATGCAGAGTACAAATACCAGATTAGACTCATGACCAATAATTTTATCAATCATAAAACAGTGTTACACAGTGCAGCAAAATTATAACCTTGACCCAGCTCTAAACAGTGATAAACAGCACAACAGGGAACATATACTGCAAGTAAGGTGTTACATAACACAACACTGAGAGCCAGCCCAACAACTTTGAGAGCAATAAATCAACATTGTGACCAGCGACTATTAAACCAATATAATGAATGCTTATAACAAATTTGCCTTAACATGCTTTGTGTCAGATCTGTCGTTATCTCAACCCTTCGTGCCCCTCGTTGGGCGCCAAAAAGGACTGTTGTGGTTTAATCCGGCAGGCAGCCAAACACCACACAGCTGCTCGCTCACTCCTGTCCCCACAGTGGGATGGGGGAGAGAATTGGAGAAAAAAAAAAAGAAGTAAAATTTGTGGTTTGAGATAAAGACAGTTTAATAAAACAGAAAAGGAAGGGAAAATAATAATAATAGTAATGATAGAATATACAAAATGAGTGATGCACGATGCAATTGCTCACCACCCAGCAACCAATGCCCAGCCAGTCCCCAAGCAGAAATCGCGACTTCCCGGACCATGCCTCCTAGTTTATATACTGAGCATGATGTCACATGGTATGGAATACCCTGTTGGCCAGTTGGGTCAGCTGTCCTGGCTGTGCTCCCTCCCAGCTTCTTGTGCACCTGGCAGAGCATGGGAAGCTGAAAAGTCCTTGACCTGGTGTAAACATTACTTAGCAAAAACTAAAACATCAGTGTGTTATCAACATTATTCTCATACCAAATCCAAAACACAGCACTGTACCAGCTACTAGGAAGAAAATTAACTCTATCCCAGCTGAAACCAGGACAGGGTGAAAAGGAGTGAAAGACTAAAATGTTTTATTTTCATATTTGGTTAATGAGGGAAAAATAAATACTGCTTATGGCTATGGGACATACCTTGTCTTTAAGATCTCTGTTTAGTGTTAAAACAGCTTTTTAAAGGAATTTTCAGCTTTCAGGATTACCTACGTAAGTTAAAAATTATTGGTAACATACTGTCTTCTGGCCTCAATAAGCAAATGTACTACTATCTCAAATATGTCTGCATTTGTGCTTATTATGAATGTTTCTCTGTCACTGACTAAAGCTATCTAAGTGAATGGATAATTGATAATAACATATGGTTTTGTCATCTAGAATGTAGATAGGAGTAAGGGAAGACTTTGTATAAGTTTACTAAATTAGTTCAGCTTTAACAAAGGGGAGTTGGAAGGTGTAAGCTCCTAATAGTTGTATTGGCTCGACTGATGATCTGTTTGTATCTCAGTGCTTTAGATTATCAGTTTTGTTTGCTGTGGTTGCACCTGTGTTAAAGAAACTATTCTCAAAGGCAGAAGGCACAGCCTCTGCCTCAAGGAGTTTGCATTTAACAGACACAAATTAGGTTCCAAGATTAACGTATGCCCCTATAACAGGTTAAAACCCTTTACAAATTAGTGTCCTGGACCACTGCCAAAGCACACTAGTGATTGGCTCTTGTGTACCTAAGCTCCAATAGCTAAGAGTGGTGGACAACTCTTGTTTTATTGGAGATATTAATTTAACGTACCAATCACAGATATCTAATTCCATTTATTGCCAAAGAAGAAGATGACGTTGCAAACGTAACCCTAGGTGTTCAGCCATACCACTTTTTAATCAAGAAATTCTGTAGGTGAATGATGATAATGGAGGATAGCGCAAAATGCCAACTGTCTTGTCCATTTTGCGCATGATAATGGTGTCTGGTACAGTAGTGCTTCATTAAGAAAGGCGGCCTTGTGGTCTGATACGACTTTTAGCATGCAGGCTAAGGGTGTCCACTCATTAATGAAGCACTAAGAGCAACTCCATCTTCTTAAAATTCAGTGTAACAGGTGAAGGTTTACCGGGCTTCATGTGAAATTGAGAATTAATTCTGGGTAAATCCATTATGTGGTTGGATGTTTTCATTTCTTTGCCTCACAAATGAAAGAAATGAAAATATTAAACTAGAATGACATGATATTTTAATGCTATGGAATATATGTATGAGAAAAGTGTGTGGAGGCTTCAAAATCAAAGATTATAGTTCTGTTTGTTTTTACAAATATATAGCTGGGCAAGTTCCTACCTCACAGAATTTATGTTCTGAGAAAGACTGGAATATAGTAGACTGAATTTTTAGATTGCAGCCTTGTAGCTGTAGAAGTTGTTCCTTTCTTTTTGATAGATGTCGCCACTATTCTTTATCATCTAGTATGTATATGTAATGTGATAAAGTGTGTGTTATAGCTAAACATTCCTGGCTTGCCTGTTTTTAAGTGCCCTGATGCTTCCTATTAAAGGATTCTTCTTTAATTTTATTTAATTTGGAATTAAATGTTCTGGTTTTTGATACCTGCCTTAAATTGAAATGTGGCTATCTGTTGTACACAGACTTACTTTTGAATATTTTTAAGCTGAAATAATTGGATTCCTCATTAAAACTGAAAATAAGTCTGAAACACACTGGAAGTTTTCTAGCTATAGAGTAAGATGCATATGGGCAATGCAATGGGTTGTGATTTCAAAGGCAGTCTTATTTTTGGAGTTTCCTAAGCACTAGGTGCCTGACTTTATAACTTTAATAATGTCATTTAATACCCTTTTTGGTTTATAATTGTATAGTATGTATGTAATATGTCATTACAGAATAATAGGTTCTAATCGCAAATGGTCAATTTTTGTAAGTATTCTTCATAGCAGTTTTTGTTGGCATGGTCAATATTTCTGTTATCGTAACAGTGGATGTATAAGGAATCATATGTAAAAAATGTTCAGCTGAAGACCTTGCAGAGATGATGTGTGCCTTCAGGGTTAGTAAGAGAGTCCACTTGGGGTGATGGGGTTGCAGCACCACCATGCTGCTGCGTCTTTGGGGTGGAAGTGTAGCTACTGCTGGTGTAATAAGGAATGTGGTAGTGCTGTCATGGTTGGTGACGCTGTAAAGACCAGACAGGCAGTGATCCAGTACAGAAAATATAGGGTTTTTTTCTTCCAAAGGTTATGTCATAATCACAGAATAGTTTGGGTTGGAAGGAA
>NW_009207364.1:0-2218 GCF_000690835.1 Fulmarus glacialis | reverse complement strand
GCACCCAGCACCCAGCCATGCCCAGCACCAGGAGATGCCCAGCACCCAGTAACCCCAGTGCACAGAACCCAGTACCCCTAGTGTCTGACACCCAGCACCCCGTGGGCCCAGCACCCAAACCCGGACATGCCAGGTACCCAGCACCTCCACAGCCCAACACCCAGAACCCGAACATGCCTAGCACCCAACATGTCCAGCACCAGCACACCTAGTGCCCAAGAACCCACATCCAGACATGACTAGCAACCAAATATTCCCAGCACCCAGGAGCCCCTGTGCCGAACAGCCAACACCTGGACATGCCCAACACCTGGACATGTCCAGCATCCGGATATCTCCAGCACATGGGCGTGTCGAGAAGGCAGCACCCACGGCGCACACCAATCAGCACCCCAAGCACCCAGCACCTGCACATGCCCAGCATCCTTACATGCCCAACCATCCAGCACCCCCTGAGTACACCACCCTGCACCCCCACTGCCCAACACCGAGCACCCAGACATGCCCAGCACACAAATATGTCCAGCAGCCAGCATCCCCAGTGTCAAACAACCAACACACGGACATGCCCAGTACCCGGACACACCCCACCCGCCGCCGCGCACCCACCACCGCCAGCGCCCAGCGCCCAGCACCCAGACATGCCTAGTACCCAGACATGCCCAGCACCCCCAGCATCCAAGACCAGGACATGCCTCGTACCCAGACATGCCCAGCACCCATCAGCCCCGGCATCCAGCACCAGAACATGACTAGTACCTACTAACCCCAGAGGCCAGTACCCAGCACCCCCAGAGCCCAGCATAGAGCACCCCAAGCGCTCAGGACCACCAGTAGCCAGCACCCACCACCTAGACATGCCCATTAGCTAGACATTCCCAGCATCAAGCACTTCCAGTGCCCAGCAGCCAGCACACGAATATGTCAAGCACCCGGATATCCCCAAAACCCAGCACCCAGCACCTGGACATGCCCAGCATCCCCAGGGACCACCACCCCCAGGGCCCAGCATCCCAGCACCGCCATTGCCCAGCACCCGGACATGCCCAGCATCCAGCACCCCCACTGGCCACCACTGCCAGTGCCCAGACCCAGCACCCGGACATGACCAGCACCCAGACATGCCCAGCAGGAAGCTTCCCTGCTGCCCACCATGCCACACCCTGAGCGCCCATCACCCAGACATGCCCAGGACGCAGCACACAGCACACAGCACCCACACTGCCCAACACCCAGGCATACCAGCACACAGCACACGGACATGCCAGAATCCAGCACTCCAAGAGCACAGCACCCAGCAACCCCAGCGCAACCACCCAGCACCGGATATGCCCAGCACCCAAGGGACAACCACCACCAGCCCCAAGAACCCAGCACCTGGACATGCCCAGCAGGCAGCTTCCCTGGTGCTCACCACCCAGCCCACCAAGCGCCCATCACCCAACACCCGGACATGCTCAGGGCCCAGCACAGGGACATGTCAAGCACCCAGATATGCCCAACCCCCAGCAACCCCAGCACCCAGATATGTCCAGAACCCACTACACCCAGTGCCTAGCAGACAGTACCCCCATGGCTCAGCACCCAGCACCGGGACATGCCCAGCATCAAGCACCGCCAACGGGTAGCAAGGGGTGCTAGGTGTGCTGGATGTTGTGCTTTTGGGGTGCTGGATGCTGGAGATGGCTGGGACTGTCAAGGGAAGGTGCGAGCTGCCAACATCTTACAGTCCTTGTTACTTCTGTGTGGGAGCTTGACAGGGTGCTAGACTGCTTTGCAGTTGGGCTCTGGCAAGGCTCAGTTGAGTGGTACCGCAAGCAGAGAGCCCCGGTGTTGGTAGGGACCTGAAAGGGTGGCCACTTCAGAGCTGGGCTCTGATGACAGCAAGGCTTAGGTTGATATTTAGGTGGGAGAACAAAGGGAGGGGGCTGATGTTGGTGGGGCTGAGAAGGGGCTGCCACAGAAGGCAAGTGCAACCAACAGCTTTCAATCCTGGTTCCTTCACTGTTGTAGCACCATGCGGTGGGTAGCCATCTCGGAGCTGAGCTCTGATGAGGGCAAAGCTTAGGTTGATGTTTAGGTGGGAGAACAAAGGGAGGGTGTCCACCCCTTATTTTATACCATCTACATCATGCCCAGGTCTCACATTTTCCAATACATTCCAATTAATCATCACCACTTTTGTTGCCGTTTGATATATATACACATACAGATATCA
>NW_009207363.1:27841-64811 GCF_000690835.1 Fulmarus glacialis | reverse complement strand
CAGAAGTCAAGACCCTAAGACCTACCCACAAACCCCCATTCACACAGTTCCGAGGGAAGCAGCTGCCTGTCCTATCACACCACTGTAAGTTCTCCTTCCTCAGGGATCTGTCCGTGAGCAGAGCAAGCCCCCCAAACTCACCCTAAGACAACAGTTTTAGGCTTAAGAATTTTTTTCTGGCATTTCAGTCCAGTCTTTTGCTGTTGCTGCTTTCCTGTGAGTTACGAGCAGCTCCAAGTACTGCCTGACCTTGCTACAGGTGAGAGCTGAGATAGGAAGCAGCCCGGTGTCTTCTGCTTTCCTCCTCTGTAATTCCTGTGTGCTGGTCTCTCTACTCCTCTGCTATGTCTTTCCTCTATCCCTCTAGCTTTTTCCCTCCTTCAGTCTTTCCGTTCCCTCATTTCTGTCCTTGTGCTGTGCTCTTTGGCTGGATAGGAGAATGGGCACAATCTGCTCCTGTGTCCAAGGCTTGGAAGGGCCTCCACCACCTCACCGGTGTCTGACATATCTCAGAGGAAAAGCAGTTTAATGGCTCCGCTATCCAGGAGAGCTCCTGGCTTTGTCCATCCCTCAGAGCTCTCACTGCTGCATTTATGACTCGTGACATTTGCAATCCTCTGTTGACCAGGAGATGTCACGGCACCCTGATCTGTGCAGGTCTTTGCCATAAGCAGACACAGCACCACTGGCTGCCCAGCTCTGCCTGGGCAAAACAAAACTCTCCCACCTGAAGGGCCTGCGCAAGGAACCTGCCTGAGCATCTGTGAGGAGTTGCATTGCAAACGAGGTGCTATTTCATACCCCACCACCTTCTGCCCGAACCCCTTGCACACCAGTCTGGCTTCCCCAACAGACATCTAGAGTAATGTGTACTTTGAAAAGAAAGTAACAGAGACCCCCTAAAGTGTGCACACAACTTTTTTTCCTGAAGGGAAAATGGGACAAATATTCATTATGCTGCTTAATTTTCACTGGAGTGCTGGGTATGAGAAGGAAGAGGGCTGTGGAAGAATAAATGCTGCCCAGCTCAGGCAGTGTAGCTCAAAGTTACGTTCAGCTATACAGGGTGAGCCTTTTTCTCTATTTCTTAAATGACAAATGGGATTGTAATGCAGAGGCTCGAAACACCACCAATAATTAATCATGTGAAGCAAATAGTGACATAAAGATTGAGGTACTAAAACGCCAACTGTGATGGCATTGGTGGCATGCTACGAGGCAAAGGAATACTATAAATAATGAAGGTAAATCTGGCAGCCCCAGCATTGCAAACAGCGTGGTCGGTATTTGATTTCCACCCTCCCCACACCCAGTAGAAATGCCCTCCATCTCAGTGAAATCAAAAAGCTTTCTAGATTTTCTCTAGGCCAGTGAAATCAAAAAGATTACACAGGCAGCTTTCTCTGCAAGGCCAGAAAATATTTGTGGAGAACATGAAACGGGGAAAGAGCTGGAGGCAGCACATGGGCCAGCAGCCACGTGGCTCGCAGCACCCAGCAGCCTGAGCTGCAGCCAGCAGAGCTGGCAGCAGCGGCACACTGTGTTTGAAAGGAACTGAAGGACCAATCCTGAATCCATCATTCCCAAATCATGCCCTGAAGTCTGCGAGGCCACATGGTGAATCGTGGTGAGAGCTGGTGGGAGCATCCCCCCCCACCTGACCCCCTGTCTAGGCTGTTCGACAGCCCTGCTACAGGTGGTCCTGCTCACCCGGGGAGGGAGATGGCACACAACCACCAGCTCACTGAAACAGCTCTCTCCAAAGCTGGTAATTATAGTCCAACACTTTTTTTGTTTCTAGTATACACATTAGCTGTACTCCCACTTGCTCCATTTCCCATCACCACTGGGGGGGTTAAACTGTCCCAGCAGGCTGCAAGCCTCCTGGCTCCCCACACTGCATTGATCCAAACCTTCCCCTCCAGACAACTCATCCTGACACTTTACAAAAGAAGAAACGCCTTTCCCCAGGCTCTATTAACCAATTACGAGAAAGAGCAAAGAAATGATCAACAAACCGGTGATTTATGTGATCAAAGCAGTTCCACAGAGTAACAGGGCAACCACCTGCAAAAAGCTTCTTATTTCTTCCTAGAGCGAGTCAGATGTAAAAACAGCAGTACACAAAAAGCAGCCCTTCCCTTTTGATCTCTACTATTTTAAAACCTTTCTACAACCCAGGAGGCCTTTTTCTTTCACAACCCCAGTGCTTTAGTACTTCCAAGTACCACTGGGTCATTTCTATTTATGGAGATCAAAAATCTCACCTCTAGGTTGTAACAATGGAGAGCAAAACAGAACCTAAAGGGAGCCTGGACACTGAGTTATGGTCCTGGAGGCTGTTTCCCCTCCACTGCAGGTCCTTGGAGCCCCAAAGTAACCTGACAACTGCTGCTGTCTAGGGATGAGGGGAGGAGGAGGAGGGGACGAAGATGACTATCTCCAGCAGCAACAGTCTCTTGTGTTCATCCCCAGCAGGAGCTGGATGTCACACCATGCAGGGCTCTCTCCTTCTCCATGCCATTTCTGTAATTTCTTCTCCCACCATGGTGTTCTCTTGCTAATAACTGCTACTTGTGTGATCTTGGACAAGACACCACCCACGGTGACGGACGTGGGGAAGGGCGAGAGAGGCAATGCACCGGCTGAGCTGGACCTGGCGCTTTGTCTTCCTCAAGCACAGGGAGCAAACGTTGCAAAGGGGGAGACAGTCGCTAAATCTCGACACTTGACATCTTAAACTAAGTAATATTAAAAAGAGGTCACTCCTCTTCCCCAGGCTCTGAGTAGCTCATGCGTTTGGACTCCACTCATGACTTCATGACTGATTTCTAGTCAGGTCAGCAAACTGGTATTTGGGCTTGTGTTTCTTCTGACTCTTGGCTATACAGCTGGAGATGAGTGCGTGTGTCCTGCAAGCTGAAAGACAGAGCAAATTTAGTTAGCTGTACTTTCTGGACCAAAGGTTATCATTTTCATTTCTTGTTTTGTTTCAAGTACCCCAGCTCCCAAAGGAGATGAGTAGTCGTCTCTCTTTTGCCCAGCCCTTCCCTGTGGCTCAGAGTCCTGGGTTCGCCCAGGAGGAGATGCTGGGTCCAAATAAGAAATGCTACTGTGGATCTGAGCCACGACTGTATCATCTGCCCTCACATTTCTGTTTCTGTGGGTGAAGGCAGAGCACTGCACATAGGTGCCTCAAAAATAGTTTTGGCTATCCAGGCTGAGAGGAGAACAATTTGGCTTCCAGCCAAAACGAGGGTCCTGAGATCCAAAAGGGCTGTGTTTGGGGGCCTGCCAAATCAGCAAACGATCTGCTACAAAGCAGCGAGACAGAGCTGGCTGCAGAAACAGGCAGCACAGTCATTCCTTGAAAGCCGGGGACACACTCCATTGCAGCGTAATGCAGCAGGGAGACCAGCCGGCACGAGGATGAATGGTTAGGAATCAATGCCACCAGCATCCTTGAGGCAATCCAGCTTTATGTGGGGCAGCAGTTCCTGGAAACTGCTGGGATGTAATTGATGGCTTTGTACCATTTTGCTGGTATTTTGCCCGGTAGCTCTGTGTCCTCCCTCTGGCTGCGCAGCAGAGCAGAGCTCAGATTTAACTCGTTTTGTCTGGAATTCCCTGCTGAAAGGTTGCCTTCTTGGGGCATCGCTTGGCCAAAATCACGTTTCTGCAAAGGTGCTTCCTTATCCTGAGGTGCTAACGCAGCAGGAACCGCACCACCAGCACTGGGAGAGCGGTGCAGGCACTTAACCTGCTGCCTGAGCAAGCTTGAACAGCAAAATGCAGAGAAGGCGGGAGGTGGCAGCTCAGAACAGTGAGAGCAAACCGATTATAGACAAGATTTGCAGTGCATGTAGACAGCCCTGACAGGGACCTGGTTTTGCTTTCTGATGGGCAGGAAGCTTTTCCGTAGAGCAATAGCCGTTACTGAGTGGATTTAGGAACTCACTCCACCTCCACTCAAGCTGACAAACTGCTGTCAGCCCCAGCTGCGGGCTTCTGCCCGTTTCCTTGCGCCTGCACCCGCACCCATCCGCCCTGACAGGAGGCCAGTGCCGGCAGCTAACTCGGTCAAGAAACAGTAACTTAATTTTTCAGAATTAATTTTATTAGCATGCTGGTTTCTCACTGGCTTAGATACAGTTCAGGGTTGTACCCTGTATCTAAAAATCAACCAAGAAAAGAGGCAGCATTTTAAGGCTGAGTCTATGTTTAGAAATCAAGCATAAACCAGGCACCAGATATTTTGGTAATGTACTAAAAGGATCAAGACCAAACTACACATTCTAAAATAATACTCCACATTTACACACTTGAAATAAGATTTTTAAAAGAAGAATTTGCAGCTACTATCAAAATAACAAATAACATGCTTTGAAAAAATGGAAATTAGAAAGGCTGTGACCAAAGCTAAGCTTGGCCCTTTAAAACACAGCCTATTTCCCTAGCCTGGACATGGCTCAGGAGTCAGTCTTACCCCTTGATCCTGTCTATAATCAGCTAGTAGAATTCAGTTATTTAAATATGCCAGGGTATGAATGTAAAATTATCACAGCTTTGTTAGTCGCCTCTCCTTTTGCTACAGAAGCTGCCTGCATTTGTTGCCAGAGATACGTACACAAAAAGAGCAGACTTCTGTCTTCTCCTGAGAGCAAACAAGCCAGCTCAGTTGGTTGCTACTGCAGCATCCAGAAAGTCCTAATGCACAGGGCATTAGTGAAGCCTGTTTGTGACAAGAGGTACAGAGACGCAGAGGGAAGGCTGCGGAAGGGAGCTGGCAGCAGAGTTAAGCCAGACCCCACCATGCTGTTCTTCAGTGCTCTCAAAACACGTGTTGCCCCTTTCCCAGTGCGGTCACTGCTCCAAGATTAAGTAAGCCAATGCCTTCTTCTCAGACATTATCAGGCAAAGTCAAAGCACTTGCCCCCATCTGAAGGAAAATATCAGCAGAAGCATTTGCCAGCTGAGATGGTGTCTCCCTTTGGATGCATTTCAGACTGAGTTGCCACAGGAGGCACAGCACAGCACACATTGGCAAACGTGCCTGCTGTCAAGAGAGCTAAAGCCAAGTAAGGGAGCATCAGCAGCCTCCCTCCACATGCGTGAGGGCTAGCAAGGGCTAGGCACTTGCAGCCCCAGATCAAGATGTTTTACATTGGAAGTGGCCAATGAGTTAGCCAGTGTTTTCCATTGTAATGGTCAATGAGCTATCAAGCAAAAAGTCACCCTGACTTTTTCTTATCCAGGAGAAAAGCACCAAGCACCTGCAGGAGAAAGCACATTTTGCCAGGAATAAAACTAGAGTTAAGTCAGGGCAGCCAGTTAGCCAAGTCTATGCCATGTTGCATCTTTCAACCTGGACTTTCTGAGAGGCAGGCCTCTAGGCTCAGTTCTTCTTTTATTCTCGGTATGCCTTAGACAAATTCAATATTATGAGCTGATTGTAACCAGCCTTGCCTTCTGGCTCTCCAACCACTCTGAGCAAAAGCACCCTGTGAGTATGTTGTGTTTTATGGGTTCTTGTGCCTTGACAATCTCATTTCAGACAAGAGTATCGCCCATGGACTGGAGCAAAACCATCCAAGCCTATAAAGACAAAGCAAGGTTTCATTATCCCAGAAGACCATTTTGTTCAAGAGACAAGCTACAAGGCAGATTTTAAGGTAATTAACATTTTTTAAAATCCCAGAGTCGATGTGAGTAAAGCCCAAAGTACGCATCAGGAAATCCTCCTTTGTTATTGGTGTGGTGTGCGTAGAATAAAGCCATATCCCCATTGACCACTCTTTCATCACTGCCCATTAGGTAATGTGGCCATCCCTTGCTTTCAGAGAGACATGCTAAAGAATGTCATACTGTAACTTATCATAATTCAACCCGAGACCAAGATTTTAAACTGCATGACAGTTAGGAAGTTCAAGATTTGCGATTCCCTCAGTTGGATACCTTATGTACAAGGTGTGTGTCATTCTCTCTTTCTGCGTAAGGTGCATTTAACACCCTCTGCACACATTCAGAGCGGTCAGTGTGCACTAGCATTAGGGCTGTAGCGCAACATTCAACCTCTGGTGCTAACATCAACCACGGATGCAAGTGTTCGCATGGGAATGTTTGCAGATCACTGCCTAAGGAACAGCACCCACCCAGACAGGACAAAACTCCCCCATGCTGGTAAGGGCAGAAGCTGCCCCCACTACCAAGACCAAGGATGATATAGCTGTGGCCAGCAGCCGAGCCGCACAGCTCTTGGGCCTCTGAGACTTCCTTGGGATTTTCCTGTGAGTTTTCTACAACTCTCTATACCAGCGTTAACATTGTTTTCTTGTTGGCGAAATACATCTAAGCGTTAGAAAATCCCACGAGGAAATGTTCGGTCTGTACTCAGCGTTTTCCCTGGTGGGGCCCCACACACTCCCCATCCCCACGAGGAAGGAAAGTACACACCGACGAGGCTCTGGTTTAGCTGCTTTTTGCATTAGACCACTAAAGAGAACGGCACTTCACAACCAATTCGAAAACCGTTCATAGGCTGCACCGAGTGACTCGGAAAGCAGAGTTGGGGCTGGGGCTGAATTCCCCAGCTACAGTGTACCGTGCCGTTAGAGGTAATACCAGCTACTCCAGGGCCACATGTAAAAAGTAAATCTTTGCCTTGGAGGAGACAAGGAAGAAGTGTTTAATCAGCAGACAGTCAAGTGCTTCCTCCACAGAGGATTGCTGGCACACTGCTGCGACGGCAGCACACGACGGGTATATCCAGCCTCACTGAAAGTGGGACAGTGACCTCAGGCAAAACAGAATTTGCAAACCTCACCAAAACTTCTTCCTTGCTCTGAATAGTCTGGGCTGCTTACTGAGGTGCAGCAATGAGGATAGAGGGTATTTAACCCTTAAACCTTGTATTTTGAGCCTTGTATTCAATCTTGTATTTTGACCCTGGAGGGGCAAAATACAGCATCTTCCTATTTGGCAGACAGGATGCAAAGGACAGGGTCCTAGATGAACCCCTCAGAGTCCCTATCCCAGTTCTCAAGGAAGAGAAAGAGAAGACTGGAATCCCAGACACAAACACACACTGCCAAGGACACAGCACTCTGGATCACGTAAGCAAAGGTCCCATTTCCTGGAGCCCCAAGGTACCACCGCGGCCTCTCTCGCAGACAGCATGGGAAAGCTGTAGTCCGGAATGAAGACGGTGCTGAGGAGCCACCAGTTCAAACAGAAGTCAGACTCTCCCTGGTTTACACTTGGCCATTTGGACTTTCCCTCTTGCCTGAAGCCCATGGCTTTGCTGGACATGTGGGAGTCAGGTTTACGTTGTGTCCTGACAGCCTGCATGTAGGACTCCGACTGGTTCTCCCCAGCTACTGAGCTGTGCACAGGCTGTTTGTTCCTTAGCGTGTCAGATGCATCCCCAGAGGAATGGAAAAATCAGAACAATGCAACAACAAACAGATCGATAGCTTTCCCTATACTCTCTTTGCCTGTGGTCTTGCTCTTCTTTCTCTACTCGGATGGTGCCATTAGAATACTCAGCACCCAGGAAAGCTTTCCACCCTTTCATGTTTTATGGCCAGATTCACCCAGAGTCCTGGGCTGGATGCACAGCTAAGGCCAGTCCTGTTTCAAATCCTTTGGGTTTTAAGCATTAAGGAAGACACAAGCACCTAAGTGTCCTTCATGCTTCAGTACAACCACAACAACTATATATTGGGTGAAATTCTGAATCCACAGACATCAGAGAGAGCAACCTCTGTTATCTCTACCTTTCCTCCAGGCCTGAGGATTTTACATTCTTATGAAAGTCCTCGCAGTTTCACAGCCTGGCATGGCCAGTAACTAATTTTTCTCCTTTGGGTACTCCAGGTCTGTGCCTTTGTTCACAGCACGCATAGCTTGTGGCCCCATTAAGCATTACAGTAGAGCGTTTTGACGGAGCCTGGATGGCATTCTCCAAAAGGTTAGGGACACACATTACTGTAATTCCTCTCACTCAAATCCAGCGCCAGTCCAGCGGTGAATTTGTTGTGGTGTTTGTAGCGTATGTGCCAGCGGGGCTTTGTGAAGAGGGCAGCTCTTTATCTTGCAGAGGCTGGCTCCTGCCAAGGCCTGCCCAGCCGTGGTTATCCCCCGTCACACCACACACCTCAAGGTCCAAGGGCTGGGTTACAAAAAGCCCCTCCTCAGTGGCCCAGCATCACACCTGCCCTTGAATCATCCTGTACACTGAGGCCAGTCTCGTCGACGCCCAGCCAAGAGCTAACGCTTGTCGGGTAGTGGCAAGTTACAGGGGAGAGCAGATAGGTCATCACAACGCTCCAGACCCCTCAAACCCTCAGGACAGTCGCACCCTGTGTCGCACTAACGTTTCTCTCCCCCCTCACCCCACTAGATCCCAGAGGTGAAGACCAGGTTCTCCCCCAACCCTTCTGCTGTTTTCCAGGCGCCGTCACGGATCCTCAACGTGTGAACCTGGACCCTCCTCACACCCAGGCAGCTTAAACACGGCGTTTCTGTTAAGATGTATCACTATGCAATTTTCATGAGGAGCGTTAAGATCAAAGAACCGGTATTATCAAAAGCAGCTCCAGTGATTAATGATGTGCACACACTTTCTGTTAACACAACAAACCGCAAAGCGCTCGGTTCAGAACTGGCAAAACACGCTGCGAGGAGTGACCTAGTTTTTCACAGGAGCAGGTTCATTACTATGCCAGCTGGCGTCACATTAGGAGATTGACTTTAGGCAGCAAAGGCAGTATTGCAGGCAACATCCCCACGCTTAACTACACAGGGTGGGAGGGAAAACAATCACAAGCGGGATGGATAATTAAAACCAAAAAGAATTTTATTTAGCAGCATCCTCTAAGTAGGCCAGTGAAAGACAGGGAGTGTCTGGCTGACTTCTGAGCTTCTTGAGGGGTTTTGGAAGTAGGACCTCAAATGGCATCACCAGAAATCATAGCATCAAAGGGTGCGGTCTGAACTTCCAGGGTTGTTTTAGAAGCTGGAGGAAGCCAGCATCGTTGAACTCTAAAATAAAACTGGCACATGCAGTGTCTTGGGGCTTTAAGGCTGGAAAGCTGGATATTTCCAAAATTGGTGGGCTGACGCAGAAGCAAGAGGGGACTGAACTTCGGGAGACAGTCCTGACAGCAACACACCAGCCTGGTTCGGAGAGGATTGCGTGGACAGAGTCAGCTAGGCACCTACCAGACTCCAGAGGATCTAAAATATTTGTGTAACTTGTATAGCTGTTAGGGTGAGTGTAAATATTGTATATGGATTTTACCTAACGCAATTTGTGATCCTTTAATGGAAAGGACATGCTTATACTTTTAATAAATATTAACTCTTTGCATATGCAAGGTAGAAAATATTGCCTTGAAATTCCTAAATTATTGCCTGTATATTGGTAATGCTAATGCTAGGAACAACCAGAAGTGAATGTTACTTAGAAACTCTTCTTAAAGAAAAATGTAACATAGAATGTAAGACATCCTTCATTTTTAAGATAGGCCATTTTAAGTGTCATTATTTTAAAGCTGATTTTTTTAGATTGGTGTGCATTTAACTTTTGCTGAGGTACACGTGTTTTAAGAAACCATTTTTTAGCTTTTGTTCATCGAGACTGTAGTGGGTTTACAGTTTCTATCTCAACAACTTACGCAATTTAATTAGTCTACTGCTTATTTCATGGTTTTGCTAATTATTTTGGAGAAAAAAAACAAATTGAAAAACTTTCACTTTATGTGTTTGAAACACAAAAATGCGTTGGCTAGAACGAAAGGAAACTATCCTCAGACTTGAACAGTGATCGGATATTCATTCATCTGTAATGACACGGACTTTAACACAGGAGGATTTTTTCTTAACCTTCCTACTAGCTGAAGTCAAAGGCAAATTTAATGAACTTTGGGGACTCTGCAAACATGTATGCATTGCTGATAATTCCCATAAGAACATTTTTTGAACTGTTGGCATGTAGACTGTATTTGGAATACATGCAGACAGTGTTTTCTCACTGCATTATGTGAGAATTTAACGGTGCCACCTCTGTTTGTTACATTAGCAGGACCGAACACAACGATGAGAATAGGTAACATCTGCAGTAAGCTGCGTTTGGTTGGGACAAAGGATGGCACTTCCCACACTCATCCTTGGACCCAGAGGAACCTACAGTGCTTGCCAAAATAATTTTTCAGGAGATTCATTTTTCAGGAAATTCATTTGAAACATTCAAACTGTACTAAAGGTTTTGCATGTTAAATGTTTCTAAGAATTCAATCTGCTTGTTTAATCTCTTTATAATGTTTTTAACAGTTTTGTTCAAACAACGTAAGTTCATTTCAATCCTGAACTTTATTAACAGCAAAAAAAAAAGAAAAAAAAAAAAGAAAAAGGATAAATTGTCTATTCAGTCTCTCTTCTTAATTCACTGTATTTCTTAAAAGAAAAAACCAACCCAGTTCTAAACAAACTGGTAATATAATAAGCTTGTATTTTATCAAATGGACTGGATTTAATTTAATAAATTAAAATGTATTTTGGCTATTGGTTCTTTCCCAATTTTTTTTGTTGTAAAACATAACCCTTGGGTATTCAACCTTGCAGGACAATTTGTCACTGCATTTCTCTCTGCACAGCTGCACGTGCAGGACAGCACGGCACACAGGGCACCAAGCAAGGTGTCGTGGAGATGCTTAACTGCATTCACAGCCATCAGCAGTCAATTCCTTACTCCTCAAGCTCATCTGCAGGCACAGACCCCCAGCAAGAACGGCTTCCAAGGCACATTTCAAGCGGTGGCCAACTGCTGATTTGAAAGTGTGACTGCTTTCCACAGGAAAGCTGTTGCTCTGCAGAATTCATAATCACTTATGGGATTTTTCCCAGATATTTTCAAAGGGAAAGCAAACTATTCAGCAAGAAGTCCATCAACATGAAGGGGAAAAAGGGATGAACCAATGATACCAATTTGCCATGTTCACTATCGGAGACACAGAGGCTAGATCTACTCTGATGCAGGTGTCATGCTCTCAACACCCCCTTTCAGCGGTGCCCACACTGTGCCCTGTTAACAGAAAGGGACAAGCAACTTGCGTTTCACCTCAGTTTCACTCTGCCATCTCACACAGATCACGGGAAAATGGTGCTAGCTTTGAATTTTAACAGAGACCATCGCTTTACAGTTGCTCCCAAGAACATTTTAGTGAGTAAAGGTGCTGAAGATACAACCAGCCTCCCCAGATACTGCAATGCCAGCTCTTCTAGCTATGCCTCAGAAGATTTCCAGGAGAAAGCCAAAGGCTCACGAGCTGTTGTCTGGCTCCAACTACAGGAGGGTAGGATGGAAAGAAAACCAACCAGGTACTCACCCCTGCAAGGGACAGCGCGATGCAACCGGCTGCTGACATCTGCAACATACCTGATTTTGCATGAAAAGTGCCTGCCTCAGCCAAATTGAGAGGTATCACACCAAGTTCCTCTGAAGAGGGCAAATTTACACAGGTTTTGCAGGCTCCGGGGAGTCACGATGCCAGGACTGCTTCCGATGCTGCTCTCACACTAGTATTTGTCTTCCCAATTGCTCTGGGTTCACATCCCAGTCCACCAAGGTTTTCCAACTGTGAATCACACTGCAGACAAGGGTTATTTGACACATGAAGAAATGCCCTTTAAAAGGAAGGTTTTACACCTGAAGCATTATAATTTACTACTTATAGGATGCACTGAACATGCTTGTTTCATTCCATCTTGCTGACACCTGGCCTGTTGGGATGCTGAGAGTGTTTTGTGCCAGCTGCATCCACTATGCCAGGGAGCTAACACCTGCACTTCCACAAGCTCAGGTGAAGCTCTGGTGTGGGAAATACTCCATTACTCAGGACAGTTCTCCTTACGCGAACTTGAAAAGTTCACAAGCAGCACATTAATGGTTTGCCTGCTTTCATAAACTGCACATTTCTCTTAGCATTGCACTAGGTTCTTGGAGGGTGAACAATCGGATGCAAACCTATCACCTCTGCCTTATCCACACTGACTTTCTCTATCCTGGCCACTGCAGTAACGTACTATCCTAAGGACCAACCTGGTTTACCACAAACGGATGTTGGTGCCATGTAGCCCAGAGAGGCTGTTTGCTTTCAGGGCAGAGGTGGCACACAAGGGATGGACGATCCCTTGCTCCTGGTGGCACAGGCTTTGGTGTCACCAAGACTGCACCCAGGGACCCAGACACACCGCTTGCTCCTGCACCAGCTCTGTGTGCAAATGGCTTCGTTTCTAAAGCAGACAGTTCGGCACCTTCTGGGCACGCTGCACCTGACCACCACGTCCTGGAGATGCGTTCATGAACGCGAGGACAGGGCTGCGGCAGCTAGGAGAGGAGGCACCGCGGTTAGCGTCACGGGCCCAGCCCACAGGGCGCAGTCGGCCTTCCGTGGCCACGTCGTCATTTGTTTGGCTCTGGCAGCGTAAAGGCATTGCAGTGTGTGCTCATTTAGGAGGCACTTTTGTGGGATTTAATACAAACAATAACGGGTTTTGCACTATTCTGAAAGACAATGGAGTGTGAAGTCTGCTCACAGACACCTCAGATTCCTCCCCACAGCCTGGGGAAAACCGAGAAGTTAGCTTTTCTTATTTTTTTCCGTTACTTTCTGTATGGGATGCCTGTGCCCAGGTGGTGGCTCTGTGAGGAGAGGCTGGGGGCTGCCCCGTGCCGGTTCCAGCCGGTTCCAACCGCCTCAGGGCAGCTGAGGGAGCTGAGCCCTGCAGAGGAGCCGGCGTGCTTGAGGCATGCTTAAGAAAGTGAGGAGGAAGGACCAGCAAAGAGGGACCGTTAAGGGCGACCCCCCCTTCCCTGCACCTCTTGAGGGGGGAGAGGAGGTGGGAGTTGGGAATGAAGGACTGAAGTAGAGTCTTAGGAAAAAAAGGGGTGGGGGGAAAGGTGGTTTACTTTTTTTGTCTTTGTTTCTCACCATCCAACTCTATTCTAACTGGCAAGAAGTTAAACATTTTCCCCAAGTTGAGTCTGTTTTGCCTATGACGGTAATTGGTATGCAATGTCCCTGTTTTTATCTTGACCCACAAGCTTTTTCACCTTATTTTCTCCCTCTGTTCTGCTGAAGGGGAGTGAGAGAGTGGCTGGGTGGGCATCTGGCAGCCGGCCAACGTCAACCCACCATGCTTTTCAATCTTCCACACAAACCAACTACTTGCTGTTTAAACCGGCTGCTCTAGAGAATGAAAAGTTGGAGGAGCTAAGCTTGCTGAGCTCCTGGCTTCCCTTCCCACAACCTCCAAAACCAAGATCTTTTAAAAATAATTAGAAAAGGGAAAAATTACCTTTTCATTCAGATCAATTCCACAACTACCAATTTTTATCCAGAACTAACTAAAACATTCTCAATATACAGAGCACACAAAAGTCTGTGGATTTGGAGAAACTTCTTTAAGTTGACAAGTGACAGTCAAGACAATCCTATCACAGCTAATAAAAGAATTTATTGTAAACATACGTATCTTACACAATTATACAGTATAATACAGATAACATGAAGGATTTAAACACTCAGCATTACAAATAGGTGCAATATTTGTAAAGAGATCTTTAACTTCTATCAAGACTCTTTAGAAAGCCAGAGAAATATACCATAACATTTCAACACACGGTATCATCTGTAGCATTCCACACGCACCTGAACGGGTGCATGAAATCCCACAACCTCTAACTTATCTCCAAGCAATTCCCACAGGAACTTCTCGCCAACACATTTTTCTCCCACCACTTTTCAAAATTCAAATAACTTGTTGCAAACGTTTCCTACATCTGAAGGACTAAACAAATGGGTTATTTTCTATCTGCTTTTAACAGATTTTTTCTTCGGCAAACTTTATATATTATTAATATAGCATCTCCTAGGAGAATAACCTGTGGTTGCTCAGAAATGAAGCAATAGATCTCCACTGCAAGAACCCCATTAAGAACAAGGGGCATTTACCTGCCTGCTTCAGGGCCAGGTTCAGGACTCATTCTGAAACTCCATTCCTCACAGAAAAGCAGGACACAGGCAAGGAAGCCACAATTTGCAAACAGATGCCCAAAGACGAGCTCCTGCATCCTCAAGAGCTGCTCCGGGCATATCAAAATCCCAGAAACTAAGCCCACAAGAGACAGGGGCTGGAAATGCATGTGTCATTGCAGAAGATCATAGCACGACTAAGTTTGCCCAAAAGGCTGTTCCCACACAACCTGCAGGCTGTCATAGCGATAGTGACAGGTATCTTGAAAATGCCCTTCTCTTTTGTAAAAGCTGTGTACAGGGGTGCCTGAAAGCAGTATGGACTTTGAGTTCACTACAGCCTACAAACGAAGTGTGGGACCTGCAGGTTCCTCCCGACTCTCAACACTGAGGTCAAACGTAACCACCACTACTCGACTCCTTCACACCGACCTCAGCCGAAAAACTAATGTCAGGGCTAAACTGTGCACTTTACTTGTGCAGGCAATCCTGCACTCAGCTCACCCAAACAAGCCAGGATTATCTTTTGAATCCAGAGCATCTGAAATGCCCTTTCTAGGGGGCATTTAAGTCCTTCTCTGAATGCTGTTTGGATTTCATCCATTGGTCCCATTTCCTAGATTCAAGGGCCAGGTTCTGCCACTCTTACTCAAGCGAACTGTAACTCCCTGTTAGCTCTGATTAACTGAGTGGGGCTTATCTGCAGACCCTAGTTTTATTTAAGGTGGAGAAGACAGCCAGCATCTCATCTGAGGTACATAGTACCTTCTTCAGTTTAAGAACTGCATCAAACCTACACTACTCTCCTTGGAAGCCTGAAACCACCCTCTAACTGAACCGTCTTCCACAGTTCCTGCACACTACTGGAGTTACCATCACCTGTCTTCTAGCCCAAAAAAAGCACCAAAAGATAACATTTTGAAGATTTCTGTTCCTATCCCAGGCCAGGAAAGATAACTGTAGTTTAATGTTTATAAAAGGCTTTGTATTGTCAAAGCACGGCACCAACAAGAGCAAGGCCTCAGTACACCCCTGTGAGGTAGGTATCCTGCTCCCCATGCTCAGAGATGGGGAAACTGAGGCACAGAGTGATTAAATCAAAGGCCATGCAGCAGATCAGAGATCCAGCTGAGATCAGCGCATTGGAGGTTCTGGCTGTTTGACCCATGCTCCACCCACATGACAGCACTGCCTCACAAAACAAGCACTCTGAAAGCATGACAGTCCAACAGGAGTCCCACCAACTTTGCAATGGCTTATTCACACTACTAGCAAGCACCCATGGGGCAGGACAAAGGGGTCGTGGATGTGGGGTGGTCAGGATGTTGTCAGCAAAGCCTTCTTCACCAAGGTGTTGATAGCCAGGCTGCAGACATGTCTCCTACACCAGTGATGTTCCTGAGACAGGTTAAGTGCTGGGGTTAGTAGCAGAATTTCTTCCTGCAGTCAAGACACCAGAGGAGCTCCCCGCTAGCAGCAAATCTCTGATTTTTTGATCCTATCAGGCCTCTCTGTGTTGAGCAGAACTTAAGCCAAAGTGGTGCTGCTCCCACAGCACTTCCCAATCCAAGCTGACTAATCATTAATGAATGCTGTCAAAACATTAAGACTTGTACAACACAGCTGGTCACCTGCCCTCCAGCACACTCCAAACCTTCTGGCAGCCTGGGTAGGCACTCACTGGGCAAGCAAAGGGTTTCAGCCAGTCCAAGCCCACAAACACTGAATACTGTTCTTGCTCCCCTCCTTTCCCATGCAGGACAAGTGGTAAGTCAAATCTTACCAAGCCTGACCACGGGTTTTCATCTTGACTGAGCATGTGCCAGCCTACCCTTTCTGAGGTGACTAAGAAGGGTGACATCTGACACCTCCTCTAGAGAGGCAAGGAATTTAGTTAGGTGACACTTAGCTGAATAAGCTAATGATAAGCCTACCCAGCTGTGTTCTCAGTCACATACACCATGCTCAAGCAGGACTCGCAGAATTTGTTGCAGCCATCAGCCTTCTGCTCCCCCATAACCAAGTTTAACCAACCAACCAACCCACCCATCTACTCAAATGACGCACCTTTAAAAGCTGCCTTTGACTTTTCTCATATTCAGAGTGCCAAAGCAACTGTTCTGCCCACTCCATGGGGAAATCAACTCGTATGTAGACTGCATCAAAAAGCATAATTTCTTTTTTTAAAAAAAATATTCAATCTCATCAATACAGTTGTCTCAGAGGGATCAGGCCTGTGAAGTCTCTCACAACTAGCAACTTGATGCAAACTGACAATGTTTGTTCAGCCACTGAACATACACTTACCCAGTAAACACTGACATTTAACAACTTGATTTGGAACAGAGCATCATTTTGTTGCATTAAGGTGCATCTTTAATTGGAGGTAACAATCTAGTAGCCCAATGTTATAAATGTATATAATAACGTCCTACAGAAATACTGGATTTGTCAATCCAACGTCAGTCATAAATCCACCTTTCCTGTAGCATCTTCTCTGGTCTATTTCATTGTTCCTCATTTAGTATCTTCATATGTTTGTTTGTGAGGAAGTCAAGAAAGGGAATACTACAGATGGCTTTGTGAATATTCATCACTGTGATCTCTCTTGGAGTCCTGCAGGGAACGCATCAGAGATGCTATTATAATACACAAAAAGACACGTGTCCATAAAGCAGCAAGTCAATAAATTTACTAACAGAGGGAAAAAACCAAAAGGTCAATCAAAAAAAAAGGATAAAAGAGCAGGTGTTAGAGCAACACAGGAAAAGCATTAAAATGTCACAGCACAAAAAAGCCACTCTCAAATGACTGGGGGAAACGTCTTGGGCTCTGGGACAGGAAAATCAAATACGATGTATTAATTCTTGAACTTCTATAGCACAGACTATATGTATATATTTGTATATATAACATATATACATATGTTTAATATATATTATATAAATATTTATATATTGCAAACATGTAAATATTTAAACTAAGCATTTTCTCATAGTGGTTTTTTTTTTTCCATTTCAAGCTATCCCAAATCATGGTGCTGAACAGAAATCAAAATGTGGCCTAATTGTGCCATAAAAATTACTCAGTATCTGAGCCAGAAAAGAGTATATCAGTAAAATAAAGAAGAGATTATTTAGGTTGTTTAAGTTCTGTCTGGCCAGGGATAAGTTGTCTACATGGTAACCTGAGACAGACAAGAGTGAGAAGGTTCTTCCAACATGGCTCTGTAGAAACAGGTCATCTGCCTTCGAGCGTGGCAACACCAGAGAATCCTGCCTCAGTTTTTAATGTTGTCTATGTTACCGCTCCTTTGCTACTATGGAGCTAAGAGAAGACAAACCCCCTTCCTAAGGCTTGGATCTTCCCAGAATATAGTTTATAAATTCCCTCACTCACATGGTCTGAGCTAATCTGACTAAATTCCTCAAGCAGTTCAGCCCTTAGTGCTGGCATAAGTGGTCTAAGAGGAAACAAACTGCTGTACCTGTTGTGAGGAGCTGTCTGGTATGCCACAGCCAGTGCTTGCCGTAGGATATCACTCATAAGCTGTTCAGTGGCCTGTGACAAAAGACGACGTTAGGAGACAGCATTATGAAATACGTGCTATTTGCTCGAGTATGAATGTAAAAACAGCTGAAATTCTGGCTTGCTTCAATCCTGTATTCGATCAGCAGGGGGCAGTTCAAGATGCCCAAGTGAGTTTTACTGGCACAGTAATAAGCACTGAGTATATTTAACAGAAAGAGACTTATAGATGCACAGAGCTCAGAGTGCAACTGCCCCGTCTGGTTTCTCTCTGGACCTGAAGAGCAGTATCTGCACAGCAGGGTGGATCCCATGTTCCAGAGCCTGTGCCTCAAAGAGCATTTTAGGGCCCTGCCTCTCGCACACCAGAGCCTGTTTTGTACATGGCAGATTCCAGATATTCTCCTGGGAACCGGTGTATGCTTGTTAGCTGCTCCCTGTGCTCATCAGGCTTGTCAAGACACTTTCACAAAAACCTTCCAGCCTGGACAGCAAGCAGATGGCAGCCGTATGCCCTACACACTTGGTTTAATCAAGGTTCAATCAAAAGCTAATTAAGGCTCTTGGCTTTCTGTGCCTGTATCAAGACTAGAGCTGAGGTTTCTGGGACATTCAGTCAGGAAAGCTGGCATAACTCTACAATTATAATGGAGCAATCTGATGGTTACTATCTGTGTCTACAAATGGATGTATCTGTATCTGAGTTCAACTATGATAAGTAACAGAGAGCACAGCAAAAGTGTGCATGCATGTACATGTGTGACCTGGAATTAATTAGCTTTTGTAAAACTGATCTTCTGATAAGCAGCAGTCTGTATAAACAACCCCCAAAATTGTGTTTGGCTTGAAACACAGCAGAGCACTGCTACAAATAATCTGTGTTAGCCTTCAGTCCAAACCCAAGAACTTCAATTCCATGCTGTTCAAAGCTTTGGTAAGAAACCATCTCTGTTTTTCCAAAATTGATTATGATAGATAAATGGTTTCTCGTACAAGGCAGAATTGCTGCTGTCTGTGGGAATTCAGCAGTCTCCCAGTACAGACAACACAGGCAAAAAGGAACTGAACAATATTTAGGAAAAAATAGCTAACCTCTTGTAAAGTAATCAAGTCTAACAGAACTCTGGCAGATTTCTCCCCCTTCCCCCCAAGTTCTGAGGGGTAGGACAAAGTAAGGGGTACTTTCAAAGTTACAGAATGAGTCAGTATCTTGCTGGACGTGAGAATCTGCAAATCACTATTCTGTGTCCAAGCCAACAAATCAGTTAGAAAGCTGGAAACACACACAGCAGTATATGACACTCTTTGGTCAGCTATGTATCTTTCTATACATGCACAAAGATAGACATCAGACTCTGCATCTCCTGATTTGATAAATGCATATTAATAAGGATATTCAATCTTTTTTCCTACATTATTGGGTTAATACAGTTACAGAAAGTAATGTGAAGTAATTTCTTACCTTTAAAATCATATCTTCTATTACTGATGCATAAACATTCTTCTGTACCTCAGCAGGCTGAAAAGAAATCCCTATCTATAAAATACGAGAGAAGAAAAAAATTAATACATCAAGTAACACAACCACGTTTTGCTACAGATGAGATGAGAATGAGGTAACAGAAACAATCTATTGCAAAGGCTAGTTAAAAAACAAGCAAGCAGACACGGCACAACTTTCAGGCAGTGTAATCTCAGACTTAATTTAAAAAAAAAATCTGGAGAAAATGAAGCTTCACCTTTAGAACAGCCTGCAGAAATGCCTCTAAAACATAGAAGAAACAAAAGCAGGTTTTAATTTTTGTTTCAGAAAGTCCACACAAAAACCAGGCTGCATTGGGTATCTTTGGATTGAGAATGGAAGCTCCATTTTAAAACTGTACGTATATCCAATCCATCTATACATAATCTTCCCTGCACCTAACTATGGCAACTGAAACCACTTTAAACAGTACTCCTGGCACAAAAGTTCCGCATCAAAAGAGTGTTTCATCGCCCAGTCACACTCTCATCATGCCTGTGCCCTTGCCACCTACATAGCAAGAGACTAGATACTGCAGAACCAAAGTTTTGTCCCTTGATGGCAGCATTTGAGATGGAGACAGAGATCCTTTCTTTCTCCTACAACTGCTGCATGCAAACCCCTCCTGCTGCTCCTGTCTCTGCTGGTTTCCTCCAAGCTCAGTCAGTCTCCTCTCTCTCCTTCCTCCTGCTGTGAGAGAAGACACCCCTCTCCCTTTCTTTTACCCTAATTTGAATAGGGAGGAAAAAACCCAAGCAGTAGAGAAGTTTGCTTCTTCTCTGTGGTCTTAGCTTTACCGCAACTCCTTTTCAGGAGCTGCTATTAAACAGCACTGCTCCAAGCAATGAGCCCAAATCTTTCACGTGATAGGACAGGAATAATTCAGTGCTAGTGCTCCTCTTCCCTCATTTCCCCTTGCTTCTAGCCTTCCAGGATGATTTTTCGGGTGCTAAGCTTTGCCACACAGCTACTCTGAAACGACCTCCCGGCTGGCATGCTTCACTTACTCCAGCCAGCACTGGCCAGCTGAGTGTCATGAGTCAGAAGGTCCAATTCTTCCAGGGCATTTATAAAAACTTTCATAAAGCATCCAGAGGCCCATATAGATGAAAGAAAGACAACTAAATAAATGTAAGACCACAACCAGCTTAACAGCAGTTCTTATTAGCTTTATGATTCACTTATTACCTTCTCTGCAGTGTCCCTCACAAAGTCTGATGCAGGCAAGGAAGCCAAGTAGAACTTCATCTCCTCTTGTTTCTCCTCCTGTTCTTTCTTAATGTTTATTTTTAATGGCTCACTAAAGTTGAGAATATCTACTTCCTCTTCGTGTTCTGGTTCTCGTTTCAGAAATTGCTGTAGTTCCTCTAGTTTTCGGCACAGCTCCTCACCACTGCTGTAAGATGAAGGGCATTCTGAAAAAGAAGGAATCAATTAAACACATGATAGGTTATGGAAAGCTGTTTATAAACAGATGCACGCTCAAAATATGGTAAGAAATTAAGGTAATTGGAAGTTATTTTTGTAGCTGCTACCAAACATAAGGATGAACAGAAACGCAAACAGTCATTGAAAGCCTTCTAATTATATCTTCATGACACTCATGGTCCTCTCCCTCATCTGCCCCTACACCAATCAGGAAGGCTGCATTTCAAAACCACGCTAATGTGAGTCTCCTGAACATTCCCACAGAAGCTTTTTGACAACTAGCAAAGCAGTCTGATGCTTTTCAACTTGCTTGGAGAAATGGAGTTTTTACTATGTAGGCACCATGTAGCACTAAATCATCTTTTACATTGCGACAAGTATTATCTTGCTTTTTAAGAAAAATCAGAAGACAGATTTGCAGTGGAACTGCAAAAGGGTAACCTCTTCTCTGCATGCTCAACACGAGCCAGTAAAACCTTTAGCGGAAAGCTACACAATAAACAAATTCTTTTCTTCAAAGACAAACACAAATCTAGTTATTTAGATATTATATTAAAAGGTGGATGTAGGCTTCCTTTCCACCTTCAACAACCGTAATACAGGTCCAGACTTAGCAAAGAATAATCAAATCCATACACTTCTGTGAAATACCTTAAATCCCTGTATGATCAGAACAGCAAAACATTCAGTTTTGGGAAAGGGATTATCTGAAGGTGAAACAAGGGAGCTTAACTGTGAAGAATGGATGAAATTAAAGATTTATGTTTAATATATACTAAAATGGACTGTGGAGACCCCAGAGCTATGCCTAGTACGATAATGTAGCAGCTGTAATAACACAAAGTGAAGCTTCACATGGGCCAATTCACTTCACTTTTGGTGGTAAATTAACCCCCACTGAGCTCCACACTACCACTGCCAGTTTTGGGGGTTTTTTTGTACCTGAACTCATTCACACTGTTTGTAGGGTAAGTCTTTTAACAGAGCCTAACCTACCCAAGGGCAGAACTGTCATTACTCCCTATGCTTTGTTTGTGTGCCCATTCATAAATGATTACACTGTGGGGCAAGAATGATCTCTCATAAGATTTATCTACACTGGGCCTCCAAAGGCCCCAAAGCACAGTAAAACCCAAAAGAGGCCCCAGAGAACATCAGGATTGGTAGGGAGAAGGGGCAGCCTCACTTGTAGGCTTGACCTTAAGATCTCCAACTTCTGTTATTCCAGAGTGAATCAAGTTAAAAAACACAGAAAGTAAGAATCCCTTCCTCCTGAAGCAGCAGCACGTGCGTGCATACACACAGTCTTAAGCCATTTAACAAACGGCATCTCTGGCAAAAAGGACTTTCTGTCCCTCCATACTCACCTGGCTCACTGTCTATCTGCGTCAGCACGTCTTCAATCGAGTCCTCATCGTTCCGCAAGGTCTCTGGGTCAGGTGGAGTGTAGCCATGACATCGACACCAGTGCACCACATGCTTTGTTTTCAGGGGTGTAATGTTGTGAAACCTGGGGTGCTTCTCTATGATTTCTTGTAGGATCTTTCTCACTGTCATTGCTCGTTGCCACTGTGACAAACCACAGGGAAAGCTCACCACACTGGCTAAAATGTTTAAGGCTAGACTATGGCCCAGACAATAATCCAGGTTGCAAGGAAAACAAAAGGAATGCCATTTTCTCAGAACTCAGAATGACAAGGAAAAACAAATGTGGAAGAAGGTCCTAATCCTGATATTAGGCAGCTGTAGGCAGGTCACTTAAACACTGCTTTCCCGTCCAAACAAAACCTCAAGAAAAAGGGACACACATTCACAGGGCCCCAGACACATTAGTCTTGACTTGAACTGTCTCATCTCCCGAGAAACACCTAAGATGGCATAGTGCAAGAAATCCACTAGAGCAAGATATGCTGCTCAAAATCTTGGTTAAACTCTTTAATCATTTAAGTTAGCAACAGCGAAGGGTCTAATCAGTTTTAATGTTTTTCCTGTAAAACTCCATAGCAACATGACAAAACTATGAAGAAATGGGGGAAATATAACAACCACAATACAAAAAGGTTAGATTAACTGAAATATTTATCTTTAGTGAACTGACAATCTATTTCAGCACTAGCATTGCTTATGTCAGATCCCTCAATTCTCTTCCTACAGAAAACAGACACAATTGCCATGAAAAGATGGACAAAGTATGTTGGGTAAAATTCCCATGACTGTAATATGCCACAGAGGAGTGATGAGGATAAAGTGCTAACAGCTCAGTTTGCAAAAATTCTGATTTTGAAAATGCTTCAAAAACATCTTATTTTGAACCAACTGAAAAACAGCCTTTAGAGTCCCTTCTGCTTGAGACAGTCTCTAAACATTAAACTAGATCACTACCTGGACACAAATCAGTGCGTCCTGCAGTAAGGAATGCTTCCATTTAAAATGCGACAGACTGCTTCAGAAAACAAATCAGCCAACAACAAGGAAGGTTCCATAATTCAGAAATCCTTCTTGTGTCCCTAATGACTGCTTATGAAACACGGGAGGAGAGGATTACCTCGGCTGCCCTCCTCTTCCCAATATTCCAGCTGTAATACTGTTCCACTGAACTAGCACAAAAAGAGCTTGCGTCTTCACCTAGAAAACACAAAGCCAAAAACAGTATTAAATTTTAATACGTGAAGTAAGATAAATTCTGGTTTTAATGTCATTTAGTGGAGAAGAAGAGGGAAACGTGTTTCACACTCATAGGATCAAGGACTGCAACTCTTAGAAATGCTGTGCTCTCTCTGAGCACAGCACAGATATGTGCAGCGGACACTTTGGCTTTTGAATGCAAAATCAGCATCCCTCTTGGTCAGGATATACAGACATCTGTGGCTATGGGCTGTTTTAAGCCCCTTCTTCCCCCCACAACTGTAATGATGTAGACCTGTAAGTCTGTCTTACTGGTCGAAGTCTCTTCCTTTGGAAAACATTTTCGCTGTGAACAAATGGCAATATAAAAATGAAACAGTGAAAAGGTTTCCTGGCAAAACCATAAAACATGAGGGGATATTAATCCTAAGCAACAGATTCATGAATGCTACTGTAGGCCACAGAGCTGTATGTAATGAAAGCTTTACTGTGCCACCCACTCCTACTTTGCTTACTGTGCTTATCTTGAGAGGGTTCGCCCTACCCAGTCTCCAGGACCGCTTGTTCAAAGTGCATTCGTTACCAGAGAAAGCTGATACATTTTCAGCTATGTACATGAGTAAGAAGTATGCAATTATAAAGTACTATAATAGATTAAAAGTTTCTCTGCAAACTACCACCTTTTGTTTTTTAAAAAAAAAAAAAAAAAGGCAAAAACCCCAACAACACACTGAGCTATGTTATCATATTTGCAAGCATTTCTGAAACCCTGACATTAAACTAAAAAAAAAAAAAACCCACAACAACAAAAAAAACCAGCACACATCTATTAAGGACAAACCAGGGAAAAGAAGACCTACTTGCAGCTGTTATGTGAGGAAATAAAATCTATTTCTAACCAAAAAACAGGTGAAAGTTAATAACTGCTGACAACATACTTGGCTTTACTGGAAGAACCTGATTCTAAGCATCTTTAGAACAACCCCTGGAGTAAGCTCTCTAGGACAATGGCTTCATTTCATTTTGCCTTTCAATAATTTTTGTGGCTACAGAGTATGCAAGGCATTCTGTTGATACATTGAAAATAGAAAGCAAAGCCTTTTCATTTACTGCTTACTTTTTTCAGCAATTAATGGAACCTTCTTCACTATTGCTGTTAAAAGCTGCTGGATGTTCTCCAAATATTCTATGCTGCAAGGGATAAAAAGAATCACAATGAAGAATACTGTTAGAAGCAATGAAACAGATGCAAAAGGTTTCAAAATCACTGCATGGTTTAAAGTCCCTAGCCCCAAGGCATTATAGCAATGTTAGTATGAGGATACACCATTATGTCCCAATCTGGAGAAGGTATTTCAAACTGCCCTTCCACTTGCCGAAGTGTCCACATCTGAAGCTGCATTTGTCATGATGAAGAAACTGAAGACAGGCTTTTTTGGACAGGCTTGGAAGAAATCCCTGCATCATCTCACAATCTGCAACACTACTTTGAGGGATAAGACGCACCTATTAGTGCAGGCTGTCCCAGTAGGAACATGGGATACTGCATAGGAAGCTTTGTACTTACGGGAGTTTAGGTAAATTTTACTTAACCAGCCATGCTGTATTTAACTGGCAAGAACTGTATTCTCCATTAGTTATTTTATAACTAAGATAATTTCCAGTGTGTAGTGACTTAAGATTTATTCCTGTCTCCCACACATACTCTCCACCAGGGTAATGTCTGCAGGGATATGTCGGAATAACAAAACTTTTCAAAACATGGAGACAGGAAAGTCAGCCACTGGAGGAATCAAGAGCAGAAGAAACATCCTACACATTGTAAGAAATATGCAGAGAAATATATGAGCCTTTCAAGACTAGAGGCAAGAAGAGAGACAGTTCTACTTATCTCAGATGCCCCTTTTTTGACCTGCATTTCACTGGGCAGTTTGACCTCAATAAGGACACACAATGACAAAGGGAATTATACTAGCAGTGGATGATAAAGAGGTTTTAGCAGCTTGAGATTTTAGCAAACCCCAAAACAACTGCAAACCTTCAAATAATTTTTTTCCCCTTTCATGAGCCCTGCATACAAATCCATTTACAAAGAAAATATTGCAACAGTCTGAAACAAATGCCAGCCAAAAGGATTAGTACTGATACAGCAGCGTACGGGACAGAAGATTTTATAATGTATTTCTAGGTCAAACTTAACACTACTGCATGTATCTCTAGAACCTCCTCCTTTCCCCCTGGTATTTCAAAGATCAGAAATCCTTATAGAGAAATGAACAATTACTTGATAACATAATTCCCAAGTTCGGAGCTCTCTTCTGTTTTTACTGCTGCTTGGCCTTCTTGGGTACCCACAGAACTGCAGTTTTGTCCTGTTGAATCAGGCTCCATCTTAACTTCAAAGAAACAGAACACATTTTAAGAGACAAAAAGTACAGTCAGCTTAATAAAGAAGGTCTTGCGAGACTCCAGTAAGACTGAAAGTCTTACATAACATCACTTAATTTGTTGTTTGCATTCTGATTGTTAAGCGTCACCAAATCTGGCCTTCAATTCTGCTGAAAGAAAGCCACCAGAACATGTGTGTCCCCCCTCCAAATCTCAACATGCTCACATCTTATCCTTTTTAGAAAATTTGGATTTGCATAATCAATTGCTGATGTTTTGCATATTACTGCCTGATCTAAATTGACCTGCCTGCAAATGTACATTGGCCTTTCTGTAAACAAAGAGCTGTATAGAAAACTACTAACTGTTTTAGCAAGAAGTGACATTTCAAAATAAGAACTTTCTTGAAGACATCACTGATTTTGACATCAGTGAACTTTCTCACATCTGGGATGGAACTCTGGTGAGACAGGAGCAGGAGAGACAGAGATGTTCCCAACCCAGAACAGCCAGGCAGCCTGGTCATTCATCTGGGATGGGAGAGGTGCATGACAGTTCTGCAAGAACTGGACTTTGAGTATCTCAGCTCTGGCCTATGCATATTCTGGGAAGTACTGTATGTAATCTTTCCTCTGTGTGTGTGTGTGCGTGTGCACATGTCCTGTCTACATCTAGTGCTGCTGGAAAGCATTCTCCAGTACATTTCACCATAGTCACTATTCTGAGTACAGCAGTAACTGTGATTAAATACATGCTACTCTATGCATTTCTGCAATGACGGACTGAAACAATAAACGTTTAAGGTACTCATGGTAGCTTTCTAGAACATCCTCATTTCTCTCTGTACTTGCCTATGCTTTGGGATTTATTGAGGGGGAAGTCACTGTTAATTTCCTAGTACCCAGATGCCATTTTTACTTGATTTAAATCCTACAAACAACAGAAATAAAGGAACCCACAGTCACAGGGTCTACTTTCATAGTCAGGCCACTTGCATAAAGCAGCACCAGCTTATTTCTACTACTTATCTTACTGAGAAATTCCTTGTTACCTTTAGTGATGGATGCTGTAGAGGGACTAGGGACAACCATACTTGCTGCTGTGACAGCTGTAACAGCTGAAATTTTGCTGGTAGAAAGTGACTGTATCACTGGAGAGGAACACCAAAAAACAAAACAAAACAAAAACCATAACAAAGAAAAGAAAAAGAAAAAAAAAATCAAACTTCATACACTTTGACAAATAACCACGTTCAGAAGCAACACAGTGTTTGCAGCACAAAGTTTAGGGATGAATTTCCTTGCTACATTTTCTTCTATCTCTAACTTTGGACCATGTATGCCAACAGTGACCAAGAGCTACCCTGTGTCAAAGGGGATTTTCAAACACCGTCTGTCATCCTCCTCTGCCCTTTACCTTTGTTCATAGGCATGAGTATTGTCTGAACACCTCCAGAAGCTGTGTTTACACCGAGCTGTTTAAGCTGGCTGGGAACTGTCAGAACAGCCTGCTGTGGACTAGACTGATTTGAGTGGATTTTTAGCAACCCTGCAAGAAGAACGGAAGACAAAACGTTAAATAAAACACACCATTTTGTTTATCTTCAGCTACTTCTCTCCCTTTCTGCCTGAATCACGATGGCATGTAAGCTAGCACTGCCACCCTCTTAACAAGCCACAGTTCAGTGAACTGTCAGACAAGTTTTTACTGACACAAATGACGGCTAAAATACTGCCCACAGTGTGCGCAGTATTACATGCCACACAGCGCTCGGATATTTGTGAGGCAGGTTTCCTAATTATGTAAGTAACCTTAAGTAAAAGTTGATGTAACACAAACCTTTCAACTGAAGCAGGCTCAGCACAGAGTAAAACACTCTTGTCAGAATAAGACCTTGTGCTCAAGGGTCTGGTAAGCCAGTGACCGACAGCTCTGTTTTACTTACTCAGCCACTCTCACTGAGGTACCCAAGTGCCACACACACCTCTGCAATTCAGCCTAGCAGCATCCACTGCAATCAGCAGAACACAACCAACCATGTTTTAACTAAGTGACAAGCCCAAGGCTGCGCAGCAAGTCTGATGAAAGACATGCCTGAACTGAGCGTCCTGTGTCTTTCTGTAACATGCACTGAATACATCCATAAGGATGGCTAATCAAGCTATGAAGCATATTGAAGTGGGGACTGAATGAAATCACTGATTTTAGTCAAGGCTAAAAGAACAAGCAGGACATTCAGATATTAACAGCATTATCAATGGCAGCACCCAGTGACTTTGGTGGAAACTAGTACGGCTTCAAGCTGCGCCAGTGCCATGGGCGAGGAGCACTCATCACCTGTCCACCAGCTCTCTCCTCCACAGTGATGACACCTCAAGCCAGCACTCTAATACTGTGATTTGGGCCTATGTCCATCCTTTCTACTGCTAAACTGGCTACTTTCAATACAATTGTATTCAATCTATAGCTAACTTTTATTCAGATTGTGGAAGTTTAGTAGGCTTCTATTTTAGAACATTGCCAACAGTACATTTCTTAGTTTCATGACAGTAATTTCATACTCACGATTTGTTTCAAGATAAAGTTTCCATTTCGCTCATAATTTATTATTCTTGTGTAAAAAACGTAACTGCCTTCCAAGTACTAGACATGCAAGGTCTGCTGCAGATATCTCTTGGTTTGGAAGATGCATAGCACTGGTCAGTTAGGCCTTCACCACCAGGGAAGAAGGCTAACCTAGTATTACCAATTCATTTTTTAAACATTTTAGTCTATTTAAGACTCATTTAAATAAAAGCCCATATTTTTAGAATTAAAAATCTGACTGCTACATGTCTTGGCAAAACCACCTCCAGCCTTCTCAAACACACAGCCCAAAGATGGCCACATTCTGTGGTGGTGGCTGGCTCCTTTGATACACTGACACCCAGCAGTTCTTCTGGGGATGTTAAATGGTGAACCAAAGGTCTCTTTTGGCACAGAGCCGGTCTCCAGCAAGCAATTAAATGCTCATGGCTTTGCAAGTTTCTTCCCAGAACAGTTTACCACTCTTTGAGAAAGTGCATCATTTAAAAGTGTGCCTTGGGGGACGTCCCAAGTGTGTGATGCACAGACGTGTCAGGATAGCACAGCAAGGGCCCAAACAGCAAGGCGGGTAAGAAGGGACATTTTCAACTAACCCTATTAAACCTGATGGATGGGGGTGTTTTGCATTGTTCATTGCAAAACAATGGGAAATTTTGAGATTCTTTTTTAAAAGTTGCCTTTAAAAATAGGAATCTCCAGAATTTTAAAAGGGTTTTGTTTTGGTTTGTTTGTTTGTTTTGTGGTGGTTTTTTTTTAAACATCAAAATAACTGCTTCTTTTGGGATTCATGGTGAAGTCAGTGCCTCAGGTTACAAAAAAACCCCCCACCATCTAGATGATACTCTCATACCTAAATGGCAGTCTTAATCTGAAAGTTACTTAGAATGGCGTATTTCCTACAAAAAAACTCTTGCTGCTTTGTTTGCAAAGAGGAAAATACTCAACTGCTTATTGCAGAATTGTGGCAGTCCTACCAGACTCTGTTATTTACTTTCAAGTTCTGCAAAACGAAGTGATGAAAAAAGGAGGAGTTTGGAAGACTGTGTATGTAGGAAACAAGAAGAGCTGCTTCAAAAAGGCAGCTCAGATGGGCTCAGTGTCACTTACTTTTTCTTTTCTGTGTTTGTACTCTGTTTCCACTTTGTAAGAAATCACTTCAAATGAACAAAACATGCCAGCGGGTAAATTAGGAGTCAAAATGAAAATTTCTGATTTTAACCCATAATACTTAAATTAAACCTGCTGTATTTGCTCTCCATGATAAAAAGATACTGGAGGACAATAGAATTAAATAAGGAAAGCTCCCCTCCACATAAGGGCCATCCATCTTTATTACCTCTTCTTTATTAACTTGAAACATTCCAGATCCAATCTACCTCACTGTACTTAATGGATTTTGACTTCAAAGCCTCCAGTTCCCCCTAATCAACACCTCTCTCTTTTCCAAGCTAAACAGAGCAGATAGAAAGCCTCAAAGCCAAATTCTGCTCATGCAGCTTCTCCGACTTCAGTGGAGTTTCACTTTCACAAACTAATCAAGTCTTAGTATCGCTGATACCTTGATAGTTTCAGCATTCAGTGGTACACCGTGCTCTTGAATAGGCAGAATGCATCTTCTAATGAGAACATGGCATGAAAACCAAAATCCCTCTCCAATACAAACGGGCAACTCGAACTGTTATTTGTAACAGATACAGTCAATGCACTTATGTGACAGGATGTCAAATTATTTACACATCTCTTTGGCTAAGCCAAAAGTTATGCTACTAAGGTATGCTTTAGAAAGCATGACTTTACTTTTCCACATTCACAAATGCAGGTGACTACATTCTTCCATTTACAGTGAAGACATCTAAATAACTCACATCTGGTTTCTAACTTTCTATAGGAAAGGCATGAAGGGAGTTTAATACCTGATACTGCAGCTTTTCCAGTCACAGGCGTTGGTGTAGTCATCAGAGAAGCAACACTTACAACAGTAGAAGTAGCAGTCTTATTCACTACTGATGAAGTAGACTGGCTCTGGCTTATACAGATTTGGTGTTGTTGTCCAGATGTCTTTGCTGTAGGAGTTCCAGAAGACGATGAACTGGAACCTGCATTATCTATTTGCTGCATAAAAGAGGCAGAGAGGGATTACAAATTCCTTTTCATGTCATAGATGATTCAACAATAAGCACAACGAGGGAGTATCTAGAAGTAGCAAAACCAAATGTCTATTCACTTATCATTAAGAAGCAAGAGGTTCTCAAGCACATATCCAAAAACCCATATACAGTGATGGTACATATAGAATGGAGGCTGTTTCAAGCAGACAAAGTGAAACTACACACACAGGAACTGCTACCACAACTGCTTTGATAGTATCTGGATTCAGGTCCCTTGACTTCAAGCAAGCAGCTAGACCTCCAGATGAGAAATTTGACCCAGGAATGTTTCATGTTTCCCTGCTGCTCAGAAGTCCAGAGATATCAGCAGAGAAATGGGAAAAAAGTTTGGGATAAAGAGGCTGGATGGAAAAATTTCTATGTCTGCAGCTTCACTGAGAGCTGTAAAAAAAAAGTGAGTAGCATTTAACACAAATTTTAGCATCTTCACCTATATATGCTGCATATGCCAGTGTTCAGCCCTCTGAGGGCAGCATGGCGTTAACTCTCCTCTTGTTTAATCTTTGCCTCTCCGCAGGCAAAAGCAGTGATGCTGGGGGAACCCTCCCAGTGAACTATACACTGTCCTTTTTGCTGCCTCCTCCTCCCCACCCTGTGAACTCCAAGTCCACTCCAGGTGGAAAACCTGCATCAGTTGGATACATGTCTGCATCCACACAAAAGAGCATTCACACTAGCAATGCAAACATTTTACTTCCAACCTCACACTATGCCGAAGCACCTTGTTCCAAGGCTGCACTGTTATGACTTCCCCGGGGTGGAGAGGAGTGACATCCTTTGAACACAATCAGGACCGAAGAACCACGAACCCTGGTCACTGCCAGCCTCTGAAATCTGTTGATGGCAGATCGGGCACTAAGCACCATGGAGGGCCTGTGATCTCAGAGAAGCGACCTACAGGCTAGTTACGGCTGGCTTTCACTGGCCTGCTGGATACAGAGCTTCAGGCATTTCAGATTCTTCTGCACATTTTTGTGCCAGCGACAGATCTGATCTGTATGATTGCAAAAGCTGTTTCAGATAAAGCCTTTCTTGCCTACCTGAATTTTAACAACATTAAAAGCAAGAAAGTGCAAGTTTTAGTTTCTCTTCTCCCCTTGTTTCTTCACAGATACTACTTTGTGCCGAACAGCAAAAAAGCCAACAGAAAAAGAGTTGCGTGCACTGTGCTGGAACACAAGTAAAAGCAGACCCACCAGCAAAGCTGACTGAAAAGAAGAATACCAACAGGGGAAAAAAGCAGCCAACGTCCTTTCCTGGGGATTACACTGGCTAGAGTGCAAAAGTTATATTACAGAATATTGGCAAAGTTGTTTCTCACCTGGGCCACCCCGTTTGTGGGAAGGGCCATGGCAGGAGCAGCAGCTGTGGTGATAACACCTCCCGATACTCTCAGCACAGTGGTGCCAGGTTTGGAGAGCTGGGACGAGGCAGGTACTGATTTTATAGACCCATCTGATATTTTCATCAGCGATGTCTGTCCACTGGCTGCAGCCTTGAAAGAGAATTCATAAAGAAAAAGGTGTATTTGTTTGGATTTTTTTTAAAATGACTTTAAAAAAACCACCACAACAACAAAACAAACAAGACAAATGCTTCTTATATGACTGAAATATATTTTCAAAAGACTTTTGAAAAAGGCAAATTGTGGCAATAGTAGCTAGAACAAAATTATCACCTTAGAAATCAACTTTATCAGACTCTTGATTTGGCAAAAATATGCTGATCAATCTTGAATTTTGGATGATCAATTACAAGTACTCTTGGGGAGTTTGAATTTCAGTGGACCACTTGGTAGTTTTTAAAAGAAGGGCCTTTGAGGGATACCAAAACCAAAAATTTTTAAGAGATTTAGCGGGTGACCCATTTATAAGGTTCAAATATTTAAGCACATTTTTGCACCTGACTGTATTCACTTTTCTAATTCTATTTTACTAAGAAATCCCAGAGCACATTTACAAACTAGAAACCCAAGCTCACACATGACCCACTTTGAGAACAGAAATAAAACTGGAAAATTGTGGTCTGATATCTGCATACGAAAGTAGGCCTTCATGTTCTTTCCTTATCATAGTACAGCCAGCATCATACTTGTACAAAAACCAAACCAAACCAAACAACTACAAAATGAAAAGCTTTCATAATGTCTTGCTGTGGTTCCTATACTTTATCTGACAAAATGCTGACTGGTAAGAGAGAAACACGATTTGCACATTACCTGTGTAAATAGAGCTGTTTTCTGTCCAGTTATCACTTTCAGTGCTTGTCCTTGTGTGGAAGATGCTCCGACTCCTACATTGCCCTGAACAACTGAAGCTGGAGTCAGCTGCTTCCCAGAACCCTGAGGAGAAGGCTGGCCGACCAGAAAGGTGCCCTGCTCCAGAAACGAGTTAGGGAGGTTAGCACTTTGAAACACAGTTAAACATCAACAGAAATCTAGGAGGATCAATACAGGATACAAGCCTGTAGCTGTAATGCAACAACAATGTTTCATCTTCTAAAGCAAGGCACTGCTAATTACAGTGGATGCTTCTGCACTAAGAGCTGGACACAGCCTTCTCTTCTTGGTGCAGAACACCACTTTCTGATGCAAGGGAAGGGGTGAAAAAGCCACAATCAGTTTCCTGTCTTGTCAGAGGCATCCACTACAATTTAACACACCTCACGCTCTATAAATTCATTCTTTGTGACAAATGCTGCTTAGCATGCAAGATCAGAGAGGCTACTGCTGGGCTAGGCACAAAAAGAGAGAAATCGAGACATTCTGTCACCTTTTCACTTCAAATATATTTAGTCCCCTCCACGAAGACTATGTATTCAGAGCTCAGCATACAGAAATCACAGCGACAACTGGAGGCGTGCACTCTAACAACCTACCGCCAGAAACCTTGCCACCCTTCCTGCTTCTCATCAGTGTTCACGTGCTACCCTTCAGAAGCTTCATTCACCCACTATCACACATGGACCTCTTCACACTATCTTCTGTTTTCTCATTTTTCTTCCTTACTCAGCCTTGCTGCTTCTCTCCAATAATCACAGAATACCAGGTTGGAAGGGACCTCAAGGATCATCTGGTCCAACTTTCCTTATCAAAAGCACAGTCTAGACAAGATGGTCCAGCACCCTGTCCATCCGAATCTTAAAAGTGTCCAATGTTGGGGAATCCACTATTCTCCCTGGGGAGATTATTCCAATGGCTGGTTGTTCTCTCTTGTGTCCAATCAGAAACTCCCCAGGAGTAACTTGTACCCATTACCCCCCGTCTCTTCCATGCAACTCCTTGTAAAAAAGGAGTCTCCATCTTCTTTGTAGCCACCCTTTAAATACTGGAACATGGTGATAAGGTCTCCCCTAAGCGTTCTTTTCTCAAGGCTGAACAAACCCAGTTCTCTCACCCTTTCCTCACATGGCAGGCTTCCCAGTCCTTTGTCCATTTTTGTGGCCCTTCTCTGGACCCTCTCCAGCCTGTCCACACTTTTTTTGTATAGCGGGGACCAAAACTGACAACCACTGAGTAGAATGGGATAATGACTTCTTTATCTCTGCTTGCGATGACCTTGTTGATGCCAACCAGCATCCTGTTGGCTTTCTTTGCTGCAGCAGCACACTGTTCACTCATATTGAACTTGTTGTCCACCAGGACCCCCAGGTCCCTTTCCAGAGAGCTGTTCCCCAACCGGGTAGATCCCAGCCTGTACTGCACTCCTGGATTATGTTTTCCCATGTGCAAGACCTCACATTTGTCTTTGCTGAACTTCGTAAGGTTCTTGTCACCCCACTCTTCCTTTATTCTCCTATCTCTACTGCTTTCCTCCAATTCTTATACATCCTACTGTGTAAGATAACTCTTCATCTCTGTCATAACACCTCTCTTGTTTTGGAGACCCTTTGGAGACTCTGTCTCTTCTCCATCCACTGGTTGCCCTGGTCTTACTCAGTGCTGCTTTCTCAGCCCACAGGGAACCATGAGGGGGCTGCAAGGGGAGGTGAGGGGCAGAGATGTGCCAATAGCAACAGCAAGTGGTAAAGCAGGTGCCTGGCAGAGGGGAGAGAGGCAAGGGTTGTTAGAGAGGATCTAGATCCCCCTAGAATGTTTCATGTACTACAGAACCACAGGATATCCACATATTACCACTGCAGCCTGAAATGTCGATCTGCTTCAATTAAGATGCTTACACCACTGACCTGGGGTGTCTGCTTCAGGATGTAGGATGTATAGGTGAGGTGCTGTGACAAGTTACTGCTTGTGCTTTGGGTTCCTCCTCCTCCACTATGCGTAGAAGAACCAGATTGGAGACCTGTAACCAGAAGAAAAGGCTTGACCCTTTGGTAACCAGACACTATCAGCTGCTAAAGCATCCCTGTATATACAAGTAACTGAAAACACTTTGCAAGATGCTTGCTGCCACATGTTTTGCAGTTGAATAATATTATTACCCAGTACAGCACAGCTCAGATGTGTTGCTGTGCTCTCTTATACCTCAGCAAATGCCATGAATGAAAGGGGCTCTGGGGGAAATAAGGAGGACTGGTGGGCAAGCAAAGGCTTGTTTTTCAGGCTGTTTTGAATTTTCTATCAAAAGAAGATGCTGTCCAACAGATGAACAGTCTTTTCATCAGTCTTTTGCAGGTTATGAATCTGCAGCAGAAGCCCTAGAAATACTCTGAATCCCACTGGCTTCTTAATTTTGCTTTTGTTGGCTGTTCCAATGCAATTTTCTTAACAGAGTATTAGATCATGGATACCAAGCAGTGGTAATTTGCAGCGACACTTTGATATTGCTCTGCCTCCAGAAAGAACACCCTGGACACAGACTTTTTTGCAGCCTCTCATTAAGAAATAAGGGTAAAAAAAAAAACCCCAACAACTGTCATAAAAATCACAAGTATTTGCTCTTCCTCAAAGCCTGTGAGATTATTTCCGTGTCAAGGTTGGACTGCCCCAGCTGCCTCACTAAATCTCAAGCAATGGGGTTCCCATCACAAGTTCTACAGCCCAAAAACCTTCACAAACAGTATCTACTTTTTCAGTGACACGTACTCTATTGCCATGTTGCTGGTATTTACAGCCTTATATATTAAACTGAATAATACCTCTTCCTTACAGCCAGTATCAGAACTGGGAGCAAAAAGTTTACACCCAATCCATCTCCCATCCCAAACCCCAGCCTCAAAAGGAGCATTCTGGAGAAGGCTCACAACAAAACTCTTCATCTACACAGTCCAAAACTTGCATCATGCTGTCCCTCGGGCAATAGCACACTATAAACAAAGTATCGCCCATCGGAACTATTTTAGCAATGTAATTCTCCACGTATTTCACAGTGAGTTTGATTCCCAAGTCCATTAACAACAAAGTGTTTCTGCTGGTCTCAACAGCTTGGGGCCAAACCTTGTATCAATATTCAAAAAGATTCCCCCCCCCCCATTCCAGATACAGTATCTTGTTCTTTTCAAAGTTAATTTCTTATGTTTCTATTTTCTCCAGGGTGTCATGCCATTACTTATTAATAGCTTTCAAAACTGCATTCAAATCCACCTCAGGTTTACATCACGAAAATGCAGTTGTCTCTTCCTATGATCTTCCTTGATCACAACGAAGAGTTAAAGACAACGCTTCACTGAATTTTGAGGAAAATTACACTGTCTGCTTTCAGCACAGAGAGAAAGGCATTGAGAGCACTGCATGAAAAGCAGTTTCATCTAAAACAGAAGCCACTTGTGAAATCTCAGTCTTAAAAAGCACCACATACTGTGTTGTTGTGAACAAAGAAACCCCATCCCATTACTGAGTTCCACACTACCAGGATGCTTTATAGCAAAAATGCCAAACGTATTAATTATGCAGTGATTACATTATTTAACTCATTAGATTTCCCTGCAAGACTAACTAGCATTATTTGTGGCTCGCAGTATGGCTCCTTGGGGTATCAGAAGCAGTTTTCCTTTCCCAGAAGGATTCTTGCTGTTCGTGGTGAGGTACAGTTTGGTGCCTGGTGGTAAGTTTGCCAAGTTTGCCAGGTTGGTGGCTGGTAACTGCAGTGTGGCCATCACTAGAAAGAAAGAATAAAAAGAAATAAAACTACTGCTTGCAGAAGGTAGTATGCATTGAAATCTGCACTAGATGAAAGTACTAGGAGTGACGTGCAGCTAGCCTCTGATAATCCATACTGGCCTAACCGCAGATTAACTCCACCAGTGATGCACAGGCACTTTTCTGAATAGGTCTGAAAAAAATCTCTCTGAGTGCAGTACCACTTATGGCTGCAGGCCAAAGCAGCACAGCCATGGGGTCTACAGGCTCACTCCAGTCCAGAGGCCACACAACACCTTCCAAACAGTCCAGAGCCTGGGCTAACATGCTCAGCTAAAGCCAGCTGTGTGCAGAAGCAGGCAGGGTGCTTCTGCCCACACTCCCGTAACTGTAAGCACTGGGGAAGATGTGAAGATGCAATAAAGACAGTCTGGCTCTTGTTGGTTGGATTTATGTGGAGCCCTTTGAGCATCTAAGAACCACAATGCTGGGCAAAAATGTGAGACCCGGCTCCGTGAAAGTCTACTAGGTCTCTAGCACATTCTATCTGATACCTGCTCACAGAAAACTGCATGTTTTAAAGTACTTGTGCTCCCTCTTCCCCCTTAGATAATGAGTTAACATTTTCTTTATTACTAATCTCAGTCAGCCTGAA
>NW_009207363.1:14806-27831 GCF_000690835.1 Fulmarus glacialis | reverse complement strand
TCTCCACTCATTTGAAGTTTTTCAATCACACGTAGTTATTTTGCAGTTGAAAAAATCATTATAGAGCCCCAAAATCTACCCATCATGAGCTACTAACAAGGTGTAAAATTACCCTACCTGAGCCTTGAGATGTACTCTTCTGAGCACCTGTGGAAGAAACTTGCGCCTTTGTTATAGTCTGCACAGGCTGAGCAACAATTGTCCCTCCACCTCCACTCACGATGGCTTTGGCTACACCTTGAGTCACAACCTGCTTTGGACCAACAGCCTTTGCTACCGAAGAGCTAGATTTTGCCACAAGTATCTGGCCACCACTGATAGCCACCGCTTGTTTCACTGTCGACTGTAAAGCAGAACCAACTGGAACGCCAACAACCTGCAACAAATAAATATTGGACCATGTGCTGCCGGCAAAAGCAATCATGTGAATTCTAGCTGGTACACTTCCTCCATCTCTAGACATTTCAGGACACTTTATACATGTCTGGTCACATATAAAAGCTATTCATTTGAAAACAAAACTGAATTGGCAAGAGGCCAATCCCAAGTAAAAAGATAAACTGTTAAACACGATCGGGATTTCAGAGCACCCACAAAAGATTAAGTACATTCGAATTACATGGCACTTCCATTTTTTTCTGATATATAAGCAATGGCTTAATTCCAGCTGAAGATAAAGCTCTCCTTGGCAAAGCAGAGAGATCCAGAAATTTAGTTTCAACACGTTCATGGGAACAGACTCCCTGGGAAAACTATGGCCTCAAAGCAGAATCCACGAAGTGCTTCAATTTTATGTGTTGAGAGTAACTGCAGGCAAACATGAGTTTGCATACCTGCTCAAACAGGCAATGAACTGTTGCAAATGCAAATATATATTTACTTATGCAAAAGTGAAAGCTCCCTATGCAGTCTCTTGTGCTTGGCACATGATTAGACTCCATCCACAACGGAAACAGGCAAGAATGGAGGCAGTTTCTGACACATCTGTCATCTCGTCACTGCACAGTTACCATGCCTTCTCAGAAGCTGCGTCACTCCTGTCATAGCAGCACTGCATTGGCATAGACACCTACAATAAAACACTTGAGTTGCCACTCAATTAGGACTGCTTCCACCTCATGCTAGTTCTGGCTCAGCATCCACCCCACTCCCTATTTGTCCTGTTCTTTTTCGTTGCAGGCCTGCAGTCCAAAGAAAGAATTTGCCTTCTCTTACAGAAAGACTTGAATGAGTTTCAGCAAGAGCTGGTGATGGCAGCCAACGTTCTGGGTTGACAGGCTCCAGTTCAAAACCACCCCCACCACGCTGTTGCAATGGGTTAGACAGAAGTGGGAGATGTTCCCTGTACGCAATGAAATGCAACAGCACCTGCTTACCCTGCTCCCTTCTCAGGGACTACAGGTAAGCATGGTATGAGCCATTCTGTGCACATGGGGAAACTAGCTACCCATGGTGCTGCTGCCTGTGTCCGAGACAGAAGCAACCCTACACCCTTGAGAGAAGCATGAGGTGTTGCAATGAAACCACAAGAAAGCCAGCTTACACCACACCAAAGATGCCCAAGTGCTTCATACCTTAGACTGCACTGTCCCCTCGCCTGTGCTCACGACCGGCTTCTGCGGTGACAAGGCTAACATGTGACTCCCTTTTACAGTGACATACTGCTGCACAGAGCTCTGCGTGGTTGTCCCTGTCACCGGTAATTGGGGTTGCTGGGGCAGCTCTCCCGGCTCCTGCTTTATTATCACCTTTTAAATAGGAAGAAACAATAAATAATAAGAAAAACAAACACCTTAAATCACTGGGCATCATTTCTGGAACAGCCTGTCTGCAAGAAAGGTCAGGCAACAGTCAGTAAACTCAGATGTGGTTCTTACCACCAGGTAGACTCTCTAACTCAGCTCCAAGATGAGGGCTACTCCCAACACACAAGTGTGTGAAGGGGGGTGTCTGTATTTACAAAGCATTCCAGATTTGAGAGGTCTCATAGAAATCACAGAATCACAGAAATCGCTAGTAATATTACAACTACTAGTCACACTAACGATTAACTTGGCCAGACCTGACTTCTTCAGGCCCTGCTTCTCAGAAAGGAGCCAGAACACTTTAAGGTTTCAAATTTCTAAGCACCTTCCTGCTCAGAACACATTCTAAAGCTCAATTTTTTTTTCTATCCTGCAAAATTACAACCGATATTATAGCTATAGATATTGTAAATTATTATAGCTGACATTCTCTTGTGTATGTGTTTTATGTTTCTCTGTGACAGGCCCTAAATCTAATCATTAAGGTCAGCGACTCAAGAAAGGCTGAGTTTTTTTGCATTAGATTGCTGTAGGTACTGTAACTGGTAGGAAGATTCTTCCACCTTTTACTTGGATCACCTAATATTGCCAGAAATCACTTCAAATTCCACATGGTAACATTTAAGGAAATGTACTCACAAGTAACAACATCTGACATTCAGAAATCACTATAGCATTTTTTAAGAAGCTCCTGATAAGTCTACTGCAGTTTACTTTTACTGTACCCCACTGAAAAATACTTTAAAAAGATCAGCCTCAATATGACAGTAATTCAAAGAAAAACAAGAAAGGATGAAAGAGGAGGTAAAAAGAAAGATCATAGGAACAGCAGAGCCACAAGAAAGGCAAGCAAGATACATTCTTTGAGAGGTGCTAGAGAGCACTTGGCAGCAAGACATACTGGTTCAAGTAACAGTTTTACATGCACTGGAAGTTACACAGTTTGTGGCACAAGTCAGCATGAAATGGCATTACTGGGCTCCTTGTCCCAGCACAAAAGCCAAGAGGAATACCTTTGTAAAAGCTCCAAGTCCTCCAGTGACCGATTTGGGGCTTTGCACTTTGGAATGACTCCCGATGGGACAAAGGGGTGGCATGGTGGCAAATAGAGAATCCTCCTGCTGCGAATAGAAAGACATGGCGCAAAAATCGGTGAAATGTCCAACACAAGAAATAAAACAAGTGACTGCTAATAAAGGGTAGCATAGACCATCTGGGCAGTCCCAAATTACCTGTACAAATAAGCCATTTCCAAAATCAGTCAACACTTAAGTAAAAGGAGTGTAACATACTTAATACAACCTATAAAGCAATTTTTATTTGGAAAGTTACATCTCCAACAGCAGTAACAGTTTCTTACCATATCATACACAGGTGAAAGAAATCAACTCGTGTTCCCCCACCAGCTTTTTATACAAAGCATTTCAGAGCTGTAAAATTCAAGTAGGCTCAGGGTGGATTTTATCAATGTGTATAAATACCTGACGGGAAGGTGTAAAGAAGATCGAGCCAGACAACAAGAGTCAATGGGCACAAACTGAAACACAGGAAATTCTGTTTAACTATAAGAATTTTTTTTTTTTTTTTAATTTAATGGTGATCAAACACTGGAACAGGTTGCCCAGAAAGGTTGTGGACTCTCCAGCCTTGGAGATACTCAAAAACTGACTGGACACATTCCTGAGCAACCTGCTCTAGGTTCACCCTGCTTTAAGCAGGTGAATCAGACTGGATGAACTCCAGAGGTCCCTGCCAACCTCAACCATTCTGTGATTCTATACACAATCTCAGAGAGAGAAGACAATCTAAGAAGAAACAGGTTATGGAGGGGAAAAAATTGTTCAATTTAAGTCTGCAAGCAAAATCCTCTCAGATGAATTTTTGCTCTCCCGTAACTAGAAAGACCTGATAGCACACAGTCTTTCCAGGCAGAACTCACCATTTGGCAGAAACACTGAGGCTACCTAACTAAATGGAGTAAAAAACATTTCCACACCTGCAAAATCATGCGCCTGGCATTCCTGGATCTGAGGCTGGTAGACAAGTCAAATGCATTTGAGGAAGTTTGTTATGGTTCTGTTTTGTTTAAGTAAAATAATTGTACTCTTTTACAATCAATATGAACACCAAAGCCATGGTTTCACAACCACTTGGCCCATCCTTGGCTTGGATCATGACCAGAAAGCAAACCCTCAGACTCTAGCTTAATACTCCTGCTGTCTTACTTGTACTGACACATATGGCTGAAAGCAGATTTGTTTCCAACCAGATTAGTTGTCTGCTCTGGTTCACCACATCGCTGCACAATTGGTAGCAAACAGGGAGAGGTGTGAAGACAAGGCTAGAGGCGTAACCAGTCCTCTCAACAGCAGCGTGCATATCGGTCATTTCAAAGTGGCTGAAGAAACACAGCCTTAAGTCATTATAAAAAATACAGAGAAAACTAGCATAGTGAAGTGATGAAAAGTGGTGAGTTAAGCACAATCTGTAACATCACACTGAACTACCAGACACCCCCTCCTCTTTAAAGAAACCATAAAATTACAGCTTTTCCACCAACCAACCAGAAGACGTAAATAAAAATACATTTCTGTTTACGCAGCTATGTTTTTTATAATTTTTTAAAAATATCTTCAGTTTTTAACTTTGCCCTGGAAATACAGAATTCAATTGTTACTAATGACATCTGCCTACTTTGACTCACTGAAAACCTTTCAGAAATAACCGTTCCAAATCATTGAAAAATAAAGACTAATGAATGGTTTTCAACATAGTTAAGCGAAATCCATCTGAGACAGGCTCTGAAAAGCTGAATAGCTAGCTGCACACCTGAGACTTAAAATGCTACTCCAAACTAACTGCTTCAGACAGCAATCTTCAACACTTTTTCCCTAACAGACATAGGAAGCATTTCAGTTCCAAATGTAAAGTGATTTGCTCCCCGCAGGCTGACTGGCAAACCTCTCCCCCCTACATCATATCCACAATTAATATTCTTGCGACTTGGAGACAGGGAAACGCTCCTGTTTTCAGCAGCACACCCATCTGCTGCTTTCAGAAAGAGCCTCACTGATGCCACTTGCCTGCCAGAAATATCCTTCCTAGCACAAGATGTGGGAGAGATTTTATGTGAGACAGTTCAGCTCCATACCTTTTGGGCTTTGCAGATCAGAAGCATGAACCCTATTTATCACTGTTTGTTTACACATTTAGTTACTCCACTGTTTACACAAACATTTTTCTAAATGCAGGCAGTTGTAAAACCACTAAATGAGCTATTTTCAGGCTGCTAGGAGCAACTGCTGTACAAAAATAATGAACAGAGAGAAGGTTTTGAGGTAGGCACCTCTGGTTTAATCACATATTGTCACTAACAAAGTGAAGAAGATCAAAGTCAGCTAGAGAAGAGCTTTTTTGAAAGATAAGACACTTTGAGAGCTATGCCCTCCACGGATTTCCTTGTAGAAAAGCAAAAGAGCAGTGCCTTTAACAGAGGCGTAGGCAAGTCTAATTAGAGCCGCACGAAGTGACCCTATCATCTTGTATAACCACCATGTTCTCATACGGCTCCATCTGTTAGACACAGTAAACCTTCATATGAAATGACAACCAAAAAGAACTTGCCCGAAATGCACAATTTATAATACTAAAAAGCCCTGTTTAATAGGAAGCTGGATTTTAAATGGCAAGTACACACCTAATGAGAACGTTACCTTGACAACTGAGGTGACAAAACTGCTCCCATGGGTCTTTGATACAGGAGATCCAGTTCCGTGAGAGGCCTGACAAACACTGGTCAGTTTGCTGGTGGGGCTCCCTGCGGATTGGGAGATAAACCAGATGTCAGGTGAGGGACGGGGAGCGGTGCCCCTGAACACATGAAACCTCTTCTAACGAGAAAAATGGCATTTCATTTCAACTCTGTATTCTCCATGAGGTACGTCAGTGGGAGCTGGCATGGGCACAAAACAAATCCACTACCGAATTTCCACCTGCAGAATCCACACCCCAGAGGAGGTAGTCTCCACTCGGAGCTCTGTTTGCTGCAAGCAAATGGTCAAGGCACCTTCCTGGGACACTGAGGGTATCAGCTACAAGTGTGACTCTGTGAAATTAGGACAGTAAATGAGCTGCCAGTCAGAACTTGCTGCTGCAGATGTAATGTCCTCCACTGCCCAGAAGCCCTCTGAACCTACGCTAGCCTCGAACATTGGCACAGGGGAAGGCTTGGAGGAGGCTGGCGTGGGAGGGAAAAGGAAGGCCAGAAAAGGAGGGAGACAAAGTGAGGAGTAACAAGACGAAAGGACAGGGTGAGGTAGGGACAAAGACGAAACAGAAATAGGGAATGAAGACATAGGCTCCTCTGTCTGTGGAAGACTGCTTTTGCAAAATCATCATACGGAGACGTGTTCCATGGCACTCTCCTGACCCCCCTGAGATGGATGGGGGTTCAGTGGTAAACTCACCCGGCATTATCAGAGTGCGTAAACACCACTGTTGCTCAGCAACAGTTTTGTTACTGCTGTTGGTTTGGTTTGTTAGTTTCGTTTAAGAGATGCCAAAGCCATGGATTACACACATGAAAACACACTAATAGTCTTTCATAAGTTGCACTACAATCTGCACTTAAACTTAAAAGTAAATGAGCAGCCATTTCTCGCAATAATGGGGTGTGGGAAGGCTGGTTTTCACAGAGCATGATGTTTCAGATCTCACCCCTCTTTTTCAATGTGATCTGTGACTTTGTCTGTAATGTAACATTTCACTTAATCCAGCCTGGCTGCTGTTGCCAAAAAGCCAGTTCCACATTCTCGCTTGCTCCCTCATACAGGGGGGTCTGGCGATGAGGCTATCTGACAAAACTCAGTCTGGGGAGGGGATGGTATTAATCATCTGCTCTGCCACTGATCTGATCTGACTCGTGCAGGATACGGGGGAAGTGGCAGGAGTGCAGGGGAGGGAGAGGCATCAGGCAGTTTATTCTAGGCCAGTCTGTACTTACATCACACTAACGTGGGAAACTACCCCTTTAGTGGCATTAAGACTTGTATGTCCAAACCATCTGCTGCCTCTACAGATCCTATCCTCCATGTACAAATCGCTACTAGGAGAACATGAAAGTTACACAAACCATGATAAACCACATATGCAGAGTAGACAGTCAGGCTGGAGGTAAAGAAGAAACAGAAAAGAAAAAAGGCAGAAAACCCCCAACCAAACAAAAAAAGAATCATATTGGTGAAACAGCTTCAGTGTTACCAGGAAAGCCCCAAAACACACTTAAAAAATTCAGCTATCACTACGGTTCCCCTACAAATTCCCTCTGTGATGAAGTTAAAATGAACATGACAGCTGTGTCCCTCAGATAAAAGGATGAACTGTTATTAAGAGAAGAATTACTGCACTTTTCAACCACGCCCAGTGAATGGTTTGTGTGTTACATGGATGCTGCAGTTCACCACACGGCTCTAAGCATTCTTTTGAGACGCTGGCAAGCACACACACATACACAAACAAGCGTGTTTTTAAATAGACAGTGGTTCTTGGCCACAAATCACAACAAATAAATTACTTTTGAGTGACTCTTCCTCCAGCCCCAACACAAAGATTACCAATTGACTCCCATACCCATCACCCGTCTCCTGCAGTTCAGTCCTCCCCCCGACCCTAGGCTTATGTCACCACTGAAGCACCGAGAGAAACCAGTTAGAGGAATCCAAACCGGCTGGAATCAGACCAGCTAGAAGTTGAGAGAAGTAACAGAAACTAACACGGCTGTTATCCTGGTAACCCAGGTCTACTCAACCACTTCACCACATCTACAGCACCATACACTGGGACTTAGACTGATTTGCAAGTCGTTGCAAGCTCTCCACGCTTTTTGCCCGTATCTGCAATACAGCCCTCACCCAACTACCTGTGCACTGTTTCTGTTTAAATCTCTGTGCACTAGTCCACATTACTTTCTCCTTTTCCCTCTTTGCCTGCAAAGAACAGGCTCTCTTTGAAGAGGTACCTGTGAATTCAATTTGGCACTATTGCTGTTTCCTAAAGGAAGTTATGTTAAAGTCTGAGATACCCGTAGCCACATTACACCAGCCAGTTATGCAAACCAATAATACCTCCCTCTTTCTTTGCTGAATACTCTTCCATCTTCGCAAGCTGAAATACTGTTATTATACTAATCATTTTAAAGGGAGAATAAATTTTAAAGGGTAAGACTAAGCCACTGCCTTCTGTGATCACACTACACACCTGTGCTTGTGGCTGCTGCTCCAACCATCTGTCCAGGCTTGTCCACAATAATATACGGATTATTAATGACTGAACTAGCAGAGCCTTGCTTCATGTGCACCGGAGTGGAGGTTGGGGTACGAGGTAGCGGAGATGGACTAGGGGTCGATATTGGAGAACCTTCAGAAAAAAAGTCCAATGCTTCTATCTTGTAAATGTTGTGAGAACATAAAAATACAGCAATGGTAGTACTTATTTAAATGGCTTAGAGAAGGAACATTTTTTGAGGATACAATTCCCAGCCCGAGCGAGATCACAGGACTTGAAGGAGGAAAGAGGGGACAGAAAGAAAGGAAAAGGCATGTTAAGCACTATGGCTTATACCTACCCTGGACATTCTCTGCCTATCAGGACAAGCACGGTTCAAAGGGACCTTGAGAAGCCATCTAGTCCATCCTTGGAATCCTGAGGGACGTTACCTAAATCATTCTCACTGCCAAGACCAGTCCACCCAAGGAGATGAAGAAAGAGAGCTTCTTTCCCTTGTGGAATCCACAGTACATGCATTCAGGGCCAGGAACCGAGCAGTTCATGTAAAAAAGCTGTGCGATACAGCAGCCATCAGACAGGCATGGAACCTCTTGTCTCTTCACTGCTCTCACTACAGCAGAAGCCCTTGAAAGCAAACTCTAAAGTGTGCAACTTCTGGGTAAGAGGACCAGGAGAGAGAAAAACTAGAGAAGAAAAAAGCTGCATGAGGGGATAAACAAGAAATGCAGAGAAAAGGATAGGCAAGGAAGTCATCAGAGAAAGAGATGGCAGCAAGCGCACTAAGCTTCAACTGCCTGTTAATCTGCTTTCTTGGCAGTGACTGACAATTAAAATGGAACATAAATGCTGATCAAATAAAATCCCCACGTCTTATAAGCTGCTTTTGAAATCTGAAAGGGGCGACACTTCTTAGCAGACAGCAGAGCCTTGGAAAAATATTTAGCAGGGAAACATTTAAATAGCAAAGATCAACAGAGAATAGTCCAAGGATTTTAAGAAAGACAGGATGGCCCCTGTAATTCTTTCCTTCTGGGAAGCCTTGGGAAAAGCAGATCAAGAGAAGAGCTTATTAAGAAAGAAGAAAGCACTTGGCATAGGTTCAAATGTAAATCAGCCTGAGTACAGTTTTAAGATGTCAAGGAAAAATATTGAAATTTAACAAAAAAAACAACAACAAACCAGACACACTTGAGGAAAGTTATTTGGGAGCAGATCATCAGAAATCACACAGACTGATAGCTGGTGCTTCACCCTCTCTACCCTAAACACCAGAAAATGAAGGGATGTAACAGGTCACCTTTCAGCTTCACAACATGTGACATGGTGAGCTGCACATTAAAAATTTCTCATGTAAAACATCATCCAGTGGATGGCATCACACCCAGGCAGGGAAGGGACTATAAGTGAAATGAGTAAACAGCACCTTGACCATGTTTGGTTTGGAAGCTATCAAAAGAGTATCACATTGCTCACTGCAGTCAGCTGACAATTTAATCCAACAGAGGGGCGGACTTTTGGAAGAGGAAGACCAAAGCTGTTCCATCTGAGGAGATATCGCAAGAGGGACCACTTGAGTTTACAAGGTTGAACCTAATTAATTGCCTAACAATCAGAAACAAAATTTCTTCTTAATCCATCCCAGTTGTCTGAAAGCGGGAGGGAGAAGAATGGCTTCTTCCCACTTACAAATACCCCACATGGAAAATGTGTCCTTGCCTGGGCCTTTCTGTGGGTAGCAGTCCAGCTAAAGACTACCATTTTCATACCTAAAAGCACCGGTGAACAGGGAGAGTACAGCTCTCATCCTGCTTTTGATCTGATGTGAAGCATTCACACTTGTATTTTTTTTCTTTGAACATTAAGAAGTGTGTTTAGCTCCTTATCCTAGAGCTTCCTACTGCCTGACGTTCAAACACTGGCAGGAAATCAGAGGAAGGACACAAAAGAAGTCCAACTTGTTTTCCACTCTTGTTTTCCAGGGTGAAGCACTCGGATACGTAAACTAAGATTCACCTGATACAATCTTGCAACTCATGGTGATAGGCTGGAAGGATTTTCCTGGCGATTCTGCAGGGCTTGGACTCTGACCTTGAGGCACTATTTTACAGCTAGCTGCAATGGGTTGAAAAGCTGAATTTCCATGAGAGCCAAAGGCAACTTTCTGTGTGGCTAACTTGGTGGGAGTCCGTTCTATCGAAGATGGCAGGGAATAAAACGTGGCATGTCTTTCGGTTTCAGCATTCCCAGGGAATCCTGATTAAAACAGGGAAAAGAAGAGAAATAGTTCTTAGGCTGAGACATCTAATTCCTTACGGTGCTTCTCCACACAAACAAAACTCAGGTACGACAAACACACTCTTGAAGGAAGGAAGGAAAAGCAACGGGTGGGCAGCGCTGAACAGGGGTAGGGGGTTCCTCCTGCGCAAGCCTGTTGGATTTGTCCCTGAACAGAATAAAATGCTACTGTGCACAGCCTGTTCAGCTGTGGCAGGTGATCAGCCACTTCTTAAACATTTTCTTGGAACGACCAAAAGCTGCTGGTAGTTTCGAGTGTCCTCGGTTAGGTCTCCACAGGACTAAAGCTGGATCTCCTTCGCAGAGAATCTCACAGTGCGTTTTTTGGAGTAAAAGCACAAGGAGACCACCTACTGCCTTTTGACCTGGGTTAAGGAATCCACCTTATCTGATGCAGAAGGAGATCAATTAACCTGGAGCTGACGAGAGAAGGCACTGCCTGTCAGTGTAAGAAAGAGGCAGGTTTACTTCCTTCCTGTTTGGTGTAGCACTGCTCACCTAAAGGTGCTGCGTATCTTCCTGTTTGAATAAAAAGCCCGTGCATTTAAAATTTGGTTGCATTTCTCCTTTTTTGCCCACAAGAAAACACCGCATTTAAACAGTGGACATTCTTCTCGCTGAGCCAGAACACCACCAGTGGCATTACAGCACCTACCAGAAAGTGCACCATGCAAGCCACCAGCTTAAAGCCATTCCTTGAACACAGGAGCGTCAGGATAAATCAAGAAAGGCATCAGACCATATTGCATGCGAGCGTATTTTGAAATATAAAGTTGCTGTTTCCAGCAAGTTTCACACACTAAAATGTGCAAACCATAAAAGCCACCCTTGTTTCTCAGCCCAGTTAACCAAGGTCTATCATGTAAGCCTTGACACTGTATATTTCAGAAAATAAAGTTAAATGCTAACAGAGGCACAGTTTTTCCTACTTCACACAAACTGAAAATCAGAACAGTGTGCCCAAGTGGCCAGAACTAGCTTGTTTCAGGCAACTCAAACGATCCTAAGGCATCAACTGCTGGCCCACTGCAACGGGCGCTGATCTTACAGGGGAAGGTGAGAATGAGACCATGACATGCACAGATGCCATCCCTCGGACAAATGTACACTGCATCTTTTTTACTTTCTATTTTCAACACCACAGTTATGTTGTCATTTTTCTTCTCCTACAGTCAACTCATGTTAGGCACCAATGTATACAACTGAACACACCACTAGACCAATTCCTTAAATCTATACACAGTCCCCAAAACATTCAGAAACCTAAAAAACCCTCTGAAAACAGTCTGCCAGGAACAAAACAACAAGTGCTATTCGACCACCTTGTTTTCCAACTACATCCACTGCATAAAGCTCCATATTCACTATGTTTAGCAAAACAGAGCCCACTCACAAACTCCAGATTTCAAAAAAACCCAAAACTCCAAAAACCAAATAAACCATAACAATTTCTGAATTCCATTTCAGAATACATTGAGGAAATAATCATCTGGAGTGAGCAGGGAGCAGGTAGCACTGGCAACCTTTAAGCCAAAAGAGCAATTAAGAGGAGGTATCCAGAAAGGCTGAATTTCCAAGAACTTGAATTTCACCAATACCCATTCGCTTTACCTTTGTCCACAGAAGCATCTGGGCTGGAGTCCCGCAACTGTTTAATTGGCGAAGAAGCTTTGACTGGTGCTGGGATACTCAATGGCAGTGGTAAAGATGTAGGAACGTCAGAAAGGTCAGACTCCGAAGACTGGGAGAAAAGATATTCCTCGCCAAGGGAATGCCTATGTAGCTCCACATCCACTACCTTCCAGAAATAGGAGAAAGGGCGACATTAATATTTGGTAGCTAGGTGAAGATATAAAAAATGAAAACAACTATGCCTTTTCTTTTTGTTTTAATGTCTGGAAACCTCTCCCTCTCCTCCCCCCACCTCTGCATAAAACTTTCATTCATTTCAGAGAGACTTCCCAGGGGTCCAGCAGCACCTGAGCTAAGAGAAAAATCTTGCAACATTTAACCGCCACGTTGAAATAGCACATCTCAGTTCGTGGGGAAATCTGAATAGTGAACACTGTAAGGAATACAGAGCCCAGCTCCAAGCATCCCACTAAGGAAAGGACTGCATACTCCCTTAAGGACAGGCACAAAACTGCAGCTTGTCTTTTCTGCCTTTTTTGATAAGGCCCTGAGAAACACACCACATTATCTACTCCTCCAAAGTGTTCTTTTATCACAGTAGGAGACATCTCACATTAATGTTTTCTCCACAGACTGAAAAGCTGAAGTAATGCAATTTCACCATAAAAATTTCCATTCACTACAGTAAAACAAGGGGAAAACAATACAAAAAAAAACTTTAGAGATATAGTAAACTATGAGTTATTAATTCATTTATTTTATTTTAAGTTTTAAGAGTTTATTTTCCATGAAGATACTGAATCTTGACCTCACATTAATGTTTTCTCCACAGACTGAAAAGCTGAAGTAATGCAATTTCACCATAAAAATTTCCATTCACTACAGTAAAACAAGGGGAAAACAATACAAAAAAAAACTTTAGAGATATAGTAAACTATGAGTTATTAATTCATTTATTTTATTTTAAGTTTTAAGAGTTTATTTTCCATGAAGATACTGAATCTTGAC
>NW_009207363.1:1477-14783 GCF_000690835.1 Fulmarus glacialis | reverse complement strand
GCAGGATATTTGGGCGATCCCTTTAACTTAAATTCTTTACATATGAGATCTGCAGCACATAAGAATGCAAATCAAGACACGTGGTACCAGAAGCTCCACAAAGAAATAAAAATTAAAACTGTAGTACAAGTTAAGTTCTTTATGAAAGAAGAGCTGGAAACAGTCTCCCCTGAACTAGGAAGGGGAAAAAATGACTGTTGTCTTGAACAGTGACAAGGTGTCATAATAATTTCATTTAACAAGAGAGCAAAATCTACATTCCAGAAATTGTGAAATCAAATGGGTCTGACTCTGTGCTGAGTCCCGTGTATCTTTTTCTTCTTAAACATCCTTAAGGGAATCAAACTACAACATCCATCCCACAACCCACTGACTCACCGTTTCTGCGCCAAGTGTCTGCAGGCCTGTGTAGGTCCTGTCCAACTGGGTAAAACAATACAAAATATTTATATTAACCAGGGCAAAGCCATATATTAGCTGGAATTTACAATACAATTTGTTTGAAAGGAGTTGAAACTACTAAGTTGAGCAGCGGCGCATCAAATATTTTGAGGCCACAGGGTCAGAAATCTGTGTGCTCTGTTTAGTACCCTCTCTTCTGCAAAAAAGCCATCCACTACCCAAAGCCTACATTAAAGTAGAAAGCAGCAAAAAAGCTGAAGGAAATAAGATTGTTGGGGAAATAGAATCATAGAATGGTTTGGGTTGGGAGGGACCTTTAAAGGTCATTCAGTCCACGCCCCCTGCAATTAGCAGGGACATCTTCAACTAGACCAGGCTGCTCAGAGCCCTGTCCAACCTGACCTTCAATGTTTCCAGGGATGGGGCAATTATTATTTCAGTGTAAGAGGAGCCTTTCAAGAGTGTCCTTTTTTATTCCTAAAGTCAATATAAGGAAATAATAATGAGAAAAAAATCAAAGAGATTTAAACTAATCAGCAGAAAGGCTATGTTTGCACTATACTTTTGATTAAGTAACTATTCACACTGAGTATCAGCTGATGAAGAGGCAGAAAATCCAAAAGGCATCTATTAAGATACCTATAGAGAGAAGCTGGGTTTGACAGGCTCCCGGTGCCCTGGAGCTCAGGGGTAGACAGGCTGCCAGCCACAGAAAAGGGCCCAGCTCACTCACATCACCTCACAGCTGCCACAGGCTCAGTACACGAACAGCAAAGATTTGCTGATTTGAGTTCTTGTGTGCCATGGACTGGCTCAGTTTTCTTCTGTAGGCTGGGCTTCCTTCACTGCACAATGTCCATCATACTGTTTCTCCCCAAGTTATATCTCTCCAAATATATTTTACTCATCATCTGCATCAAATGTCCCTAAATTCCAGGGGAACATTTCCAACCTTCTCCACTCTCTATATTTGGGGTTGCAATGAGGTATCTACATTAGCAGGAAATTCATTAATGCAGGCAGGGTTTAAATAAAAGTAATCATGCTGCTCAAAGAAACAGGAAACTAAACCAGCTCAGGACTTAATTCCACTAACACTAGGGACTACTAATTAAAAGGACAACAAGAGCAATGGCCTAGTTTCACAGGACTGCTGCATACTATAAATCCTATTGAGTGTCACAAGACAGGTGAATGAGTTGAAAAAGAAAGGTCTCTTCAAAACTAATAAGGAACGAATGGAGGAATCTCAGCCCCTCCCTGCCCACTCTAGCAACAGAGATAATCTCTAGCTGATACGCACAATCCAGCTGATACGCACAAGTGCTGAAGGAACAGAACAGATATAGCAACCACTTTACCAACAGAAACATAGCCCTGCAGCACCCTGTCAAGTTAAAGCCAGTGAGAGCACGATAAATAGGGAAACAACAGGTAAATGCTTTGCTGCTCTGAGCAGAATCAGTTCCAGCTTCTGCAAGGCTGGGTTCCTTGGCTACGGCATCACCTCCAATATAGCCAAGGTAAGAGGCTTTCCTGGATCTTTTTTGATTCTCCAGCTCAACTATTCATGTGCAAATAACCAGCAGGACATACACACAACAGAGAAAGGCAGAAGCACACACACAAGCAGAGCCTCTTCTAGATTATGCAGGAGAGCTCATTTAATTGCTTTTCTCTCAAATATTTTGTTCAAATACCTTCAAATTGTGTATGATATCAATCCTCTTGTTCTGGCTATCCTTGAAGTGTATCTGGACTCTCACAGGGAATTCTCCCCAGCCTCTCCTGGTCAGGTGAAACGGAGGTTCTCTGGAAACAAACGGTGACTCGCATTTTGGATGCAGCAGTGGTATAGCTTTCACCTACCTCTTTTTTAGAAAGCCTGCTTTTCTAACTGACAACTAAAGCTATCTTCAGGCCTGCTCTTCACCACAGAGAGAATGCAATTGCAGAAATGAGGATTTTATGGCTTTGGACAGCTGAAAAATAGTTTTATTTCGCACAAGGGGACAGGGAAGAAAATGGTAAAGCACTGTTGGATGAGAGAACACGGGAAACAAGCATCTTTGAAGGAAAAAAAAAAAAGGCTGTGTAATGCCAAATGAAAAATACTTGTTTCAAAAAACCCCAAGTCAGCTCATAGGACACAGCTGCAAGGTGAGTTTTCAATGCAGCATTTTGCAATCACTTTCTGCTATTACCTATCTAGTAGTAAGAAGGCACACACTTCATGTAACGCCAAGAGAACAACATACAAACTACAAGGAAAAGCTAACTCAACCACTGTCATTCTCCAAGCTGAAAAAGAAGGGTACATTTATCAATAACATTTACTGTTACTTTGTTTGTATTTCAGCTTGTTGTTATTGTAAATCCCAAATGTAGTTTTGCAACGGAACAAAACGCGAGAGGTTTAAAGGCTATTTTTAGTCCAGAACATTAATGTTCACTACAATGGCCGGGACTGTGCAAAAAGAAGAAATCAATTAACTAGACAGGATTAAAACAGAAGACAAACAGCACTGACATCAGATACTGGAAACTGAAAAAGGCACAAGAAGACAGCAGTCAAGTGTAATTTAGTATGTTATACAAGAAATACAAAGGAGTTTGCTTTTGTCCTGCTCAGGGTTGCCTTCTCAAAAACATTAGTGAGCCTTACCAACTTCTATCTCAGATATGCTTTTCTGGAGTTGCCTTTCAGTGAGTTTAATTTTGCCAGAATTAAGTTGCCATTCAGTGCCTAGGCAGTCTCCCCACCTTCCTCCAGGCAGGCAGCTGAACGTCCTGTGGAGAATAATTCCTTTGGGAAGACACAAAGTAGTTTGAAGGCGTCCTCCCACTGTCTTGCCCAAAGGAGCAAGAATGAAAGATTGATGGGGCATTTCCCTGCAGCAGTCAACAGAGAACCGACCCCGCTCATCTCATTAGGGTCACAGCTTTGAATACAGGTTTGGGAGAGGACAGAGAAGCTGCCCTGTTTCTGTAGCACCAACACCATTAAACTGTTGGGAAATTCCTTGAAGCATACAGCCAATGCCACTGATCTCACTACAGCAGAGAAATATTTGGGAGAGGGATAAAACTTCTTGCCCAAATGCGCATGTATCATTAAAACTAAGGGCAAAAGAGCTTTCTGAGACTCCTCTTTCTTTCCCACACTGGACGGGGTGCGAGGTAGAGAACACCTCTTAACAAAAGTCTAACCTGCACAGCAGACAGTGTAACACATACAAGAGATACACAAACTCACACAAATAACATGAAATGCAACAATTAAATGCTTTTTTTCAGTAGGAAAATCCAAAAAAACTGTTTGGCACATTTGCTACATAAAAACTAATTTATTTTTACTATTATTTTGGAGTAAGTCAAGCCAAGCCAGAGGTTAAAGACAGACATGGAATACAAAATCCGGAAAAGAAGTTGCTAACTTTCTAAGAAACTTGGCATAGTAAGCCTGGCAAGCATACAGACTGGAATAATGACTGGAATCATTCCTTATTACCTCACTTCTACCAGGTCATTAGGTTTGTAACTGGGATGGAGGAAGAACCAAACTTTCTTGACAAAATGATTTATGCTGGGTTCTCTCCGAGAGCCTCGGACATACACCATCCATTTATGGGTTGACTGATCATTTTCTTCTCTCTTGTCAGGGGGAATGTACCTGGCAAAGAAATTAAAAAACAAACACAAGATAAAAATCCCAAATAGATAAATACCACAAAAGGTATTTCGGGAAAGATTAGGCAAAAAAATTAGAGATGGTAAAATGCCTATGTGCACCTTGTGCCCTGTATGGTTCTGCTCATTATTCCGTACTCCGACAGTTCATCCAGCTCTTCAGAAGAACTCCAGAAACAGATACAGGTCCCATAATCTACTCTATGTTTCTAATACATTTCCTCAACTTTAGTGCACAACTGCCATATGATATCTGTCCATTCAAACATTTGCTTCTTAATTAGGCTCAATTTTAACACTCTACCACTGTCAAATCCCCTTCCTCCTCTTTTCTGAGATATCAAGAAGTCAAATCACTCCAGATCACAACATCAGCAACTCTGCTACAAAAAATAACAATTCTTATAAATTTTTAAGAAGCTTCATAGTCAATACTTGCTTCCGGGTCCAGGCTTAGGTAGATTTTCAAGATGCATTTCTAACACCGTAAGAAACATCAGCAAATGTTTGCAAGAGGAAAAGACTGACTTGATTAGTGCGAGGGTGGAGAGTTGAAACCTGGGCTTGTCCATAGTTTCCACAGAATGAATGTCTTTCTTCACTAATTTTCTCAAAGTTCAAAAGTTATGTATACTTACCTGTCTTAAATTTTTTTTGGAAAAAAACAATAAATAAAAACTGTACAAATGAATTTCTTCAGATTATGCTGAAGATTTCACAATTTTCCTCATTCTGGTGGTTTGTTTTGTTTTTTTTTTTTTTTATTATTTGTTTGTTTAAAAAAAACACATCGTCCGTATGGACCCACTGAATTAGCCATTAGGACAACTTGCTTTTCCAAATTTTCATGGAAAAATTTGGGATTTCTAACTGGTCAGGAAAGGCTGAGAGACTCCCCTTGAAAAAAACAGATTTTCAAACCTCCATATTTATATATATATAAATAAAACAACTACTAAAACACCTGTTCCTCCCACAAAAAAACTCACGCAGACACTTGAGGAGGGCAACCTTGGGTACAGTGAGTATTCAAGGGCAATACCTCACATTGTGACAGCCTAGCAATTGTATTTGTCTCCTAATTTTAACCTCCTATTCTATTTCATCCTGAAATAAAGGCCCATCCCTCAGACTCTGGATACTAACTTGGAGACGTTGCCAACCACAATCGTTTTCTTCACATAAAGCCGTGAAGTCTCATCATTTGACAGTCCAGCATTTCGTTGTCCTGGTTTTTGAGAGCTTGAAACACCCGAACTGTCCTGAGGGTAGGGGAAGAAAAAAAAGGCAAACAAAAAACCAAACATTCCTCTTAAACATAATTTTGTTTGGTGCTAGAAAAGTAAGGTGTTGTTAAAAAAAGTAAACCTGCATAGTTAAATGAAAGACCAACAATGAATCATCCCTAAAAATACTTGAATTGCTATCTAGGCAAGTTTAAGCAACTCAGGCATACAACCTAGCCAAGTGTACACTGCACAGCTTAACTGAGCGTACATTATGCGACATACCATGGATCTGAGCCACGATTTCAGCCTGGGTTTCAAAAGCATTGCCACTGCACTATCTGAAAAAAATCAAGCATTGCTAGAGTGGCATCATGTTGGTCACTAATCAGAAACAAAGCTAAATCTCCCACGAGTGGCTTCTGAAAATCTAAGTCTTTCTCATTCCCAGCCTCTGCTGCTTTGAGGGACTCCAGCGTTGCTTCACGGTGAAGAATCAAGGCTGGGCTTGAGACTCCCTTTGAAAATAACTCAGCTGAATCTCAGCTTGAGATTCAGCTCCAGCTCAACAGGAATAGCAGTCAGCCATACCATGTCACTGACATCTAGATAAGCCTACAAATCCACTGCAATTCTTGGGTGTAATAAATCCAGCCTAAGCAACCTTATAACATAACCTCAGCTATTAAACAGTGGCCGAGACTCCCTGGTAAAACGATGCCATGACGGCCCACAGTGCCAACACAGGCTGCACTGCTGTTTGCATGGCAATGAGAGGCTTTTCTATGGCTCTGTTGGATAAAGTGGCTGTCCAGAGAATAAGGGACTGCCATCCTCTCGTGAACAACAGAGTTGGTGCTGCAGCTTCCTGGAGCGTACTCCACTGAGCACCTGTCAGACGAGGGTCAGCGTGGGGAGCAGTGGATTCACTAGGAGCCGCTACACCTCCTCTCTTAAGTCAGTGATGCCCCAAACTGGAGCATGGAGCCACAGAAAGCTGGGATGGCTCCTGCTCCTCCCCATTCCCTCAGCCACTTCTGGGCCACAGGCTGCGTTAGTCAAAGATCAGAGAATCATAGAATCATAGAATCATTAAGGTTGGAAAAGACCTCTAAGATCATCAAGTCCAACCATCAACCCAACACCACCATGCCCACTAAACCGTGTCCCTAAGCGCCTCATCTACATGTCTTTTAAATACTTCCAGGGATGGTGACTCAACCACTTCCCTGGGCAGCCTGTATGCTACGCCCAAGCAATACAACTGCTCCATCAATGCCCCCAGTGCAGAAACAAGTTATATTGGTTTACAATATAGGTGGGTCCACATTATATATTGTGTATCTGCCTGCTGCTATGGACCCTAGGCAGGGTTTCAGCAAACTGCAGCCCTGTTATCAAGGGTGTCATGCTGCCCAACGGAAGCAGACTCGTTGCTCTTTCTGCCATGTATTACTACAACTTGTTCAGCTGCAGAATGTAGTCATATGCAATGGGATATACCCATCCCCAGTCTGGGTTAGAGGCTGTACTCCTCTGGCAGGCCTGACAGCTTAAAGGAACTGAAAGGAAACTGAAGAGTTTCACCTCACCTAGCAAGCTGCATTTTACCTGCAGCCAGCAAGAGTGCCTCCCCGGTGGAGCTAACTGCAGCCGACAGGTGAAGCATTTCTGTAGCTGCACGGCAAGCCATAAAGGGAATGAATCCAGGTCAAAAATAACCCAGAAAAAAGTATGGGGGAACAATGAAAGAAGGTATTTTTAACCTGGGTCACTCTGGTTCAGTTAAGCAAACAGTGATATCAGCACAAGAGCAAGCAGCACCACCAGGAGAAAAACAACTCAAACAACACACCCAGGCTCTACCAGCTCACGCTCCCAGGGCAAGCTAATCCACCGGTGTCTCTGTGTTTTCTCTACAGGCTGCTGAGGAGGCCAAACCCCGAACTCCAGTGGTTCAACCATGCAGTCCCCATGGGCACCCAGGGCCAGGCAGCAGCACTGCTTCTTAAAAACACTGCTGGGAATGACACATCTTGCTCTTCTCTCCAGGCTCCACCCTTCCTGACCTGACTTCCATCTGCAGAGCAAAACCCTTTGCTCAAACAGCTCCTACCCCAGAGGCTACCAACCAAGGCAGCAGCAGATAGCCGGGCTAACACAAACACTATCACCGCTGCCTGGCTGACCTCTCTGTTGGGCAAGACTGAGTGAAAAGGAGTTACCCAAGTTACATACGCTTCAGTTAGCCTTTCAGCAAAGCCAGGCTGAGAGAGTGGGAGCAAGCGGTTGGAGAGATAAGAAACAGATCTTCAGCAGGGTGGGTGAAAACATGAAGAGCTCCTGGTGCCAGTACTGAGTCCAGACAGAGCACACACCTCCAACAACTTGACCACCACTCGAGTTTTACTTTACCCGGCCAGTACTTCTGCTCTGTCTCTGGTCCAGGCTGTTTGTCAGCCGCTCGTCTGCATCCAAGTTGCCATTGTCTTTGTCCAGGAGAAAGTCATTGTGCTGAGAGAGCGAGTCACTCTCGGAGTGGTTGGCAGATGGAGTGTCTGAGCCCTGGTTAGCTGGAGACGACGATCTGGAGGGCGATTCCAAGAATTTCTTGATTGAAGGGTGATTAAGAATTGTTGCATCACATGACCTAGTCCCCTGCAACAAAGAGGTCAGGCAGATCCATCACTATTTCCCTGCAGCCCAGATAAAAATGAAGCTGTGCCAGAAGCAGAGCAAAAAGTCAACGTATGAAGAAAGAGCAAATATTTAATCAGCTGCCTTGCAGGAAAAACATATGCCACAGAAGATAAAAGCTTACAATGGTTCTACAGAAACAGGACCCCAAATTGAATCTGTTCCTTCAGACCTTTAGATCTCAGAAACCCAGCTGGTTTTGGAAAGGAGGACGGCAGCCTACCGTCCCTTTGAAAATAACGGCTTCCCTTCCTGTGCAGACACCTACGGTCTTATACCATACGAAAGACCACAGCTGCCCGATTGCTGCAGGCAAGCAGGGTACGTAAATGCATCAGGCTCTTTAGTTTTGATACTGACAGGCAGTCTTGCCAATGCCTATGAGGCAAGCTATACGTATTAGCACCCTGTCTGCTCCCAAAGTTTAGTGGAGGATAAAAAATAATGTGCTTAGGCATGCTTGCAAACTTTCCTCAAAATGGACATCTTAGAGCTAATCTTAGATCCTCCTAAACCTGCAAGGGGGAGGACAGGGCATGTGTGTGTGTGTTTAAATCTCTTTTGGTTTTTTTTCATTACTGTGACAAAGGCCCAATATATTTTTTTCCTGCATTTGCTTTTAACTTCAGAAGTGGCAAGGAAAACACCCATCACTCAAAGCAAATGTCCCTCGGCCACTTCTCCCAGCCATCAGTCCTCCCCGTCACCTCGGTTTGATGATGAATCAACCGAAGGCAGCAGAAACACCCCTCTGCCAGCAGCAGAGCACCGACAGATAAGCTCACTCCAGCTCCTGAAGCCACAGACTCACATGAGAGTTGCACTGACAGCTTTTCTTGCAGGCAGTACCAGCTGAAAGAGGCTTTCTTCTTCCCTGCCCCAACCACCCAGATCAGCCAGGCTGGCACAATTATTCAGGGCGGGGGAGGCAGGTCACAAGAAAAACAAATCAAGAAACTGATTTGGGATTTTTTTGTTTGTTTGTTTGTTTGCTTTTTGTTGGTTTTGTTTGGAGTTTTTTTTTCCTTTGCAGGGTTATTTCTAATCCACATTAAGCTCCCTGATCCACAATTCTGCCAACGTGATGGAGGGGGTGGCATGTGGACAGATACCAGAGCCACTATGGAGCATCAGAACTGCCCTCAAGAGGTGGTAGCAGGAGTGGAGTTAACCTGATCCACCTTGGACTTTAGAGGTTCATTGCAGGGCTTTCTTTCCAATTGCCCATTAGGTACATGAGCGAAGCAATTACCAACTCCCAATTACCTGCTCAAGAGCACTTAAGAGAATTATATCCATATATCCAACGGCGGGGGGACACACACAACATGACCAAAAAAACCCAAACCCCAAACCAAATCACCACCAAGAAGCTTTTTTTTTTTTACCTCTACTCAAGTAAACTGACCAACACCTTGTCCACTAATTTGTGGGAAAACATAATAAACTGTAATCATACAGAATCATAAGCCTCAAAAACACAGCAGCAGTAGGTTGAAGAACTGTTTATATTTACAAGAACAGGTTAGGAATTTGCAAATCACCTTCCTAGAAGTTCTGAATTAAACTACAAAGATTCCCATTCTACCAGAAACAGAAACAAGACAACCATTCACTGCCAACCAAGTCAAACATATATTAACCACACATTAAAAACAGACAACAAAGAAAACCGAAACCAGTAACAATTTCAAAATAAAAAGAGCACTGATTTAGCCTGCGTGCAAATCAGGACTTTTAGAAAAAATTAAAAATGCAAAGATACAGCTACACTATCCATAAGCTCATAAAAACTACAGGAAAACTAAACAAAGCAAGGATGCACCAGTAAGTTTTGTGAACACTTTGAAACAATTACAGAAGTTATTATTTCTGACAAGTGTGAAAATCAATAAGGAAAACACAAACACCCTGCATGGCAGAACAAGTAAAGAACATGGGACAGTGCAAGCTCTTGCTGACACACAATGACATTGGATAAAAGCACTTTCAAAGATCAGAACCCAGCTCACATTCTTCAGCCGCCTACACAAAAATCCAGGGGGGAGAAGGGATCTCCAAGGCTCCCAATACTACCACAATCTTTCTCAATTCCAGTTGCTCAACTCAAGTTCAGTGAGGGAAAATCAAGCTGGACCTTTTTGTTTTTACCACCCTCCAAGTCTTCTGGAATCACAATAGGAAAACAGCAGTAGCAGGGCGAGTCATTGCTTGGAAGAAAAATTCTCGGGGTACTAGAGTGAAGACCAGGTTTGCAGCATCCATCTACAGTTTTCAAAAATCAGCTCCTTACTGGAAATTAGATCAACTCCCTGAATTGAACAGATGGTAACTAAAATACCTAAACTGGTAGTGAACTGCGTGTCAATCGGGCATCTGCATGAGTCATGAACAACCTGCGATTACCAGCCTGTTACGGACACAGTGCTCAGAACTGGGGTTTAACTAGTAGGGTTTGGGGTTTTTTTAAATCTCCTTGTGAATTTTTAATCTCTCTGTGGTATCTCTTTGATTTACCTCCTGCTTTACTGCTGCCATCAGTCTGTTCACCAAACCATTAACAGCCTGGCTGCCAGGGTAAAGGGAGGATGGTTTCATGGCACTGCCCGAGACTCAAGAAATCTTGATTTCCATTTTTTTTTCCTGAGAAGTTTCAAAACCCATCTGCTTCCACTCTCCTCCTGTGAAATGGGAAAACATGTTCCCCACTTTTCAGGGCTCTGCAAGGACAAACTGTGCAGTGTGTGAGAAGCAAGGTGCTCTCATGCAAGAGCTGATGAAAAAAGTGCAGAGTATTTTAGAAACCAGAACCAAGTGCTGCTGAATGACTTCTCAACTGCCCAACTGCTGAGTACCTGAGGCCCAGCTGGTGATGCACAGGTCTCCTTTCCCACTGCCACCATTTGCAGATTGTATTCCACCATTTCAGAAAACCGCATCTCAAAACCAAACATCAGCTGACTAGCCAGTGAATTACACTTCTTCCTTAGCAAATATTCCCTAAAGTCTTATTATTCCCGAAGTAATTTTTACCTCTCCAGCTTTAAGGAGACCAGCAGACGCGTAATAGTTAGCCACAATACAGGCACGCAGCTTATCCATCATCCTTCTTGCTTCAATCAGGCGCTACAAAAAGAAGAGGTAACATATAGTAATGGATAACCACTGCAGCAATCCCCTCAAACCCCGATACACCAGGATCTTATGCATTTTTAAGAACAAAACCTTTATACCTGATCTATCACTTCAATTTCATGTTCTTTACTCTTCATTTCGACTGCAAACTGTTCTTTTATAATTGTCTCAATCTTCTGCACAGCAACATCACGAGCTGTACAAGGCCGCACATGGAAAATAAAGAAGAAGGAAGTATTTATATTGCTATTTTTGAGATTCTATTTGAAAAAATAAAGATCAGAAATCATCATGGAGTGAGAAGTGAAGGGATAATAAATTCAGCACACACACAAAAAAAGAGAAGGATCACTTTTCTGCAAAAGAAAGTAATTTGACTTAACAAAAACCACATGTATCTTTAAAAGCTGGTTTATGTGGAGGGCTATTTTTTCCTTTTTAGGTCTGAGATGACAAATAACAGAAGATGGCAAGAACAGGACCAGTTTGTTTACTTCTGTCTCAGTAAAGCTGTAAACAGTAAAAGGAAAACTCAAATGTGCTTCGGCCAAGTGCAGTTACCACTGCAATTACGCAGGAGTACGCTGGAACACTACGTACATTTTTCTGCTCTCTTTGGCCCGATTCATATCCAGGAAATTTACACCACATCATGCAGCAATAATAAGGCAAACTAGTACTTTGTATGTTCAGCACTGGCATGAAGTGCAGCCTGCTCTGGAGTGCCTACAAGCCTTTTATTACCCACAAAGGAAACTACATTATCGAAAGCTGGTCTACCTCTTACAAAATCCTCTTCCAGCACAGCAGTCAAAAAATTTTAGCCTTTTAGCAGGAGTTTATTGACCTTGGTGGAAAGCATGTAGTTTAATATTTCAAACCGTGAGAATATCTTACTGCAAATTAGCAGCTAAGAACTAAATTGACATCTTATTGTGTTTTTCTAGGATATGTATAAACATAGGAAGAACAATTCTTTTTGCTCTACACCTACTATAGACTTTAATATTGCCCTTCCTTTAAGGGACCTCCATTATATCAAGGGGCTTCAAACAACATCTGTTTTTAGCAAGTTCTAAGCAAGAACTTGGAAAAGCAGGAATTGTACTTCTAGAAGAAAGCCTGGAAAAGGTCCTCCAGCCTCTATCAGAAGTACAGTGACCCCACTGCAGAGCAGATCAGAGAAACAGCCTGGGTTCCTCTGAAAAAAATCTCACATTGTTTCTATGTGGAATAGGAGGCAACAGCACCAAGACTTTGTTTTGAGCTTCGGCGGGAGCATTTGTTTGACTAAAGGGTACGTATCTGTTTGAAGGGGTTTCTAATATCCCAATAGAAAAGAGTAAAGAAATCAAAAGAAATCAAAAGCAAGTCAAAACTTTGCTGGTATGTTCCAGCTAGCATACGTAATTTTACTGTCTGATCGGGTACCTACAACAGGAGTAAGGCAACTGATGTTCTATTTGCAACAGGGGTATCCTAAATATTTTTACTTATTTCCAGATATCTGTGTATATATATATATTCTAGGACCAGAAATAGTTCAAGCCTACATTAAAACAGAATTATGGCTGAATCTGTATGAGTAATACAAAATTAAAAAAGAGAGGGATATAATTTTCCTCAAACCATGAACATCATGCCTAGGAAATTCACATGTAAAGCTACACTTAAAATAAACCTAAACAGATTAAGGTATGAGATGTACAGCTCAGACAGGGACAACTGCATCTCTTCCCAAGACTGATGCCATGCAATACCAGCATTATAACAATTAAAGCACTTTAGGATTTGTGGTTATATTACAGAGGCTTTTCAGAACACTTTATTTTTGTATTTTTTCCAGCTTAGTATCAACCACAGTCCCTAATTAAGATCGTGTTAGCAAAATTTGTATACCTAAGGAATTCTTCTATTAAAACTTGAAGATCTTCCATGAGAGGAAGAAAGAAGCCAGTTTGGAGGAATCACCTGAACAGAAAGGTCACTTTGGCAAGGACGGTTTTCCAAGGCCCTGAGACTTTGCCTGCTAACTATTACGACCTTCTGAGAAGTTGCTTCAGGAGCAGATTAAAAACCCATCTGCAGTCACCAGGACACTCCACCACAGAGGGTGGCGACTTCTGGCAGCCAGGCAAGGCAGGCAGCTGGGAGTG
>NW_009207363.1:0-1446 GCF_000690835.1 Fulmarus glacialis | reverse complement strand
CCAGCTCCACTGTCCTAACAGACCTGGCAGACAGGACCTGCACAGCAGCACATTGAGCCCAGAGTTCAGCCTCCTCAGACTTGCCCAGCTGTACGCTGTCCTCCAAAACGTCACCCATGAAGCCATCATCTGTCCCTCTCCAACTGGCAGCTCCAGCATCCTGCTCTGTTTCTGGATCTTCTTCAGATCCCATAGCCAGCTTCGGTTTTCTCATCTCCCTGTTTGTCAGCTCCTCCCATCACGATCATCTCACTAGCTGTGCTATGCCAAAAATCACTAGCCTACTCCCTGTCCCAGGGGCAAGAAGCTCTACTCTCATTTGCCCAGAGACGACTGCAACCTGTCCTAGGCACCCAGCCAACAGGCTGGCTCCCAAAGCAAGCATATCCGAGCGTGCCAAATGCAAACCTACTCATCCAGCCTCTACACTTCTTTATCCACTTTTCCTTCAGTCGGGTAGCTGCTCCTCCTCCTCCCCTGCATCTTTCAAAGCCCCTTCCTTCTCCCTGACTTACCCCTTCTATACTGCTCCATTTCGCTTTACCTGCCTACTCCTGCAAACATTTGTCATCTTCCAAGAGCCAGTCTACCTACCGCAGTGGATTTCTTTTACCCCTATTGCAGAGTCATGGATTTCTTCTCCTGCCCCGTGCTGTACCTGCAGCCCCCAAAATGTAAAGAAACTGCCAATCTTTCTGGAAGCAGACTTCAACTGCAAAACAGATGCACAGGCTGGAGCACCTCTCAGCATAGGTAACTGCTGGGAAGATGCACTGGCAAATACTTCAGCAAGCAACAGGAACCAAAGTGCACGGCTGGGGCCCTGGAGAGCTCGTGCTCTAGCTGCTATCATGCGCATAGTCAAAGTCTGCATCCTCACACCTTACTGAAGCTCGGCTCAGCTAGCAGGTAGGAATGGCTCCATGTATAACAATCACATCTTCATTTCAATTTTTGCCCTTTGACCCCTTAGCTCCTATCCCAGTCCTTTTCTGACCTGTTTGCAGACAGCATGCACATCCACAGCATTTCTAGTTCCACTCAGGAGAAGATCCCTTCAGTTCAAACAGCTCCTACCTGACTGTTCGGCCGCTTTGTGACGCTTATTGGGAGGTGTGACGGTGATCTCCTCATAGTCGGGGTCCTTCTCCGCGATCACTCTCTTGATCCCAGACATGATCTCTCCACTACTCCACCGAGAGGAAAAACAAAAGCAGTAACATCACCCACAGCGACATTCTGGACAGGCTTCAAACCTTTTCCCGCAGCCGTGGGAGTCACCATGGGGCCCTCCTGAAAGAGCTGGGACGCCTCCTTCCCCAGTTGCTACAGATTAACCCGCAAAACTCAGAGCTGGTCCCATTCTGCACGGTCCAGGAGCTCGAACCGCCCCCTGGTCTCTGAAGCTCACCACAGCCCACGCACACGGCCGCGGCGGTGCTGCAA
>NW_009207362.1:0-21841 GCF_000690835.1 Fulmarus glacialis | reverse complement strand
CGGCGGGCAGGGGGTGGGGGATGCTGGGCAAACAGTCAGCTGTATGGAGATACAAAACCTCTCCTTCATTACTTTAGTGGGTTAACATTTGCAGATAGAACGAGCTAGCTGCAAAAGAGAGGGTCTCTCCTGTATTGTAGGGACTCCAGGGTAAATAAAGACTTGGTGACCTTTAGAAAGATGCTGTAGGCCATAAAGACTAACAACAGCTTGAAACAGTGGCAAGTCTACGGGAGTAAAAAGTTGGATGAAACAGATCATAACTTTCTGAAGAACAGAATCCTGTTCAGCAACGGGAAAGTATTTGAAGCCCTACAGGAGCAGACAAATTATCTTTGCAGGTTCCTGTTGCTCAAGGCTATCTCTTATGATTTATTACAAATCACAGGCCCTTAATTCACACCTTGCTACTCCTCTGTTGAACATCCGTAACCTGAACTTGACTAAAACATAACTTGGATAAAACACGTTTTCTAGGAAGATGTTCCAGGAAAGCATCTAACCTTGTTTTGTTATTAGACACGGAAGAAGTTGCAGCAGTGGTGGGAAGGGTGGGCTGCGCAGCTCTTCAGCTGCAGCTGTGTTTTTAATGCAGGATCAGTTGCTGTTCCTCACTGTGCTAACAAAAAGGAGGGAGTGGAAAAGACTTTCTGGTAAATCCATGCCTAATTAATCACTGTCATTGCTGAGAAGATCCTTTATTTCCTGTTTGATTTTGTCTGGCTTCATATGCCAGCCATGTGCATTTCTCAGTAATATTAAATACCCATTGGCACTCAATGCGTTATTAGAGTTATTTAAACTTTTTTTTTTTTTTTTTAATGCTGGCTAAACTGACAGAACATTTTACTGTGTATTTTTTCTGTAGTCTTCCTAATTGTTTTTGTTTTTTCTTTTGTGAAACTACCTTAAAAACTTTTTTTTTTTTTTTACAGCTGTGAAAACCCAAATAAGTACAACATTATAGCATGTCTTCACAATGCTATGCCTGAAAGTTAATATCCTATTTATATTCACTGCTTCCCTTTTACATCCCAGGATAACCTCAGATGCAGCACTGCTCTAGAAATAACTCACAACTTTCTTGTCTGATTCAGTATGTTTCCCACACTTTTTTCACAATGCTTAGGTTTTCTGTGACTCAAGACTCTTTTTATAGGTATAGTCAACATCACTGTTACCCCAAGAAATATTAGTGCCTGAAGACCTGGGGTGCTGATTTTGCACAGCCATATCCTTGAAAACATAGTTTGCAGTTCTTGTTTTCTGATATGTAACTTTGTAATTAACTGCTTTTAAGACCTGTTTAATGGATTGAACTAACCTAGTGTTTCGCCTTGCCGTGGAATGATTGCTGTTGCTCATTAAGCTTGTAGTAGTACTAGATGTAGTACCCATAGAAATATTTTCATTTGATGAAGTTTTCTTACTGACAATCAGTTTGGAGCTTTCAGTTAGCCATTTATTAACCTCTTCTATGTTTATTGGCATTGGGCTATTGATAAGGTTTCATCAGACTATCCCATAACACTAAATCATATATTGTGCAACATTTCAGAAGTGTTATCTACACAAAGCTATCCACATCGACCAAATTTTAACTTCCTTGAGGGACGTCAGCATGGTTTGATGCAGGTATTTACATAATAGTCTTGTCTTTAACCATATTCTTATCTGTTCTAAGTCATTTGGGAGAATGTCAACTTTTGAATAGAATCACCATCTGCCATGTTTCAGCCTCACTTTCCTGTACTTCACCTGAGGATAGATGGAAACAGATACTTGCACCTTTCTTCCAGCAGATCTGTCTGTCGTCTTCTCAGTGAACTTACATTAAATGACTAACAACTCGTCTAAACGTCTCCCTAGTCCTTTTAATAGTAAGTGCAGATGTGCTTCCCTAGAATTCACATTACACCTTGCCTATATGATTACCCAAAACCAAACCCACCAAATACTTCTGGTTTATCAGCCGTTACTAGAAATTCACAAAATTTTGCTAACTGAAATAAGATAAACTGTAAAATGTTTTCAGTTGAGACTTGGCTTCAAAGTCTTGTGAAGTAAATATACTCTTTCCATTCACTAATGATCACTGCTTGTCAGGCTCTAAGGTAAACATCCAGACTACAGACGCCATCAGTTAAATAGGAAAATCATTCCTCATCTTAAATACTTCTAGTGTTTAAATTTAAGAAATGTTTCACCTGTTAGCTGTCAGAATAAAATAAATTTAAAAATGTGCCTGGAAATGTCTGTCTTTGTTCCCAGGCACTGAGGATTCAGTGTTCCTAAGTGCACTGAGCACATCTGAGCAGCACTGCATGAGCAGTGTCCCACTAGGTTGTTAACAAAAATGAGACTGCTGTCACGAAGCCACCCCCAGAGAACAACGTTGTGAATAAATAAATGTGTTCTGAGGCAAAACTTTCATATTTTTTGTCTTCTAGAATCTATCCTGCCCAGGATGGTGAGACAAATAGCAGCTTCTGTCATTTAATGACACATTTATAAAGCACACTCAATTTGCAAAGTTAGAATTTGGAAATTATGACATTTATGGTAGGTGCTGTAGTAGCAACATTTCTTGGTTTTTAGGAGACAGATTTTGTTCAGTTTCAGCTTTCTGAAAAATTGATTGCTGGGAACAAAACTGTCTTTGTTTAGTATCTCATCTTGCTTCCAAGGCAGTTAAGATTTGTCATTGCTCAATAGCAGTAGGAGCAGTGGTGATCTTACATATAAAGATTCAAAAAATACTTAAAGGAAAGGTTGAGGGAAATATTTTCCATTTGTTAAAAAGAATGCTCTAACCACCTCCAAAACATCAAGACACAGGAAAATATGCTATGAGAAAGCTTCTGCAAATTGTAAATGCTTTTCAATTTTCCATATACCCCCACTTGTATTATGTTTTTAAAGTTTGTAAGTAATATAAGAAGATATTTACTCCTGTCTCTTGCTTTCTGGGATTCCAGTAGGTCTTTCAGTACATGCAAAACCCAAAGCCATCAAACAAAAGAACCTCAGAAAGAGTGGAAACGAAATAAATGAAATCTAAACCCCTATTGGATGGAGTCAGATGTTCAAAAGATTTCTCTAAGACGTAAAGTACACAATTCACTAAATATGCATTTTCTTAAAAATTCTTGGGACCTTAGCAACATCAATATAAGTATTGATTTTTTATGCTAACGTTAACAAAGCAAGCAAGGTGTATCCAATATCGAATACAGAGAAAAAGTCGATACTACAATTTCAGAGAAATCATCCCAAAAAAGGATGGTTATGTGATATTTAGAAGAACAAAAGTGATATTTAAACCTCTCAAAAGTGTTCAAAATGCAGGGAACTAAAGAAGAGACTGGATAAATGAATCCCATCCTCAGAAATGCAACATTTGTAGATTGCAGTTGGCAACAGCTAGATCACCGCCATTAAGGTACACACTAAAAGACTGAAGGGGGTTTGGCCCTTATAAGGATAGGAGAAGGAGGGCTTCCTTCTGACGGCACATAAAATTTTTGACCTGGAGCTCAAATAAAAAGAATACTTGCTGTACGGGAAGCAGAGTAATTTAGCAGAGAATTTGTTTGTCTGGACAAATCTCTTTATTTAGCACAAGGAGTGATACCAAAAGAGAAATAACAAGTTCCTTGATTCCTTTCTTTCTTTTTTTTTTTTTTTTTTTTCTCTAGAAGATAGTGACATCTGTTGTATGGAACTCCAGAATTGCAGAAACGATCAATTTCAGCTATTTTTAAAGAAAAAAAAAACCACCATAATCTGTATCCCAAATAGAAGGGATTTAAATTATGATCTGGATAAGATGTTGTGAACAGACCAACCAAACCAGAGTTTTATCTCTGAGGTAAATGGACTGAAACAGATGGAAGAGAGAAAAGAGAACTTTCCTAGAGGCACAATGTCTCTGTCACCAGCTGTTACTGGGAGATAATGTGCGATGACAAGTGATGTATAGGAGGAAATCCAAATGCCTATAGTCTTTTTCTGTGGTCTACAGGAGCATCAGATTCTTTTACACCTTTATCTTGTTTAAAGGAAGGACTCACATTCACAATGGCCATTTACGTGGCAATTCTTTCACAACTGTATCAGACAAAAACCAAACTGGAAGTAAATGTTTCTGAAGTCAGCTTAATTGTAGTTTGTCAAAGCTTAAGTAGTTAATACATTATAGAAACATGAACAAGACATATTCTTCTTTAGCTCTTAGAGTTTTTGATCTTTTCTTCATAATTTGAATATTGTAATATAAAAGTATGGTAATTATAGCAATTTGTGGTAATTCTTATACATGTATTAAAACGAGATTTTTTTGATGTCTGAATAATGTTGTAGTAACAAATATTAAAAAAGCAGACTACAATAAGATCTTGGTACACCTGCTTTAAGATAATTCTGTGATTAAGACAATTCAAAGTGCTTACTAATTCCCATGCTGTGAAATCTAGGAGTGCTGTGGCTTCCTTAGGTTTGAGTTCTTTAAACAGTTAAAACAAGAACAGAAGCTCTTCAGTTTCTTGAAAAGTGGTGTATGTTCTAAAGCTCTCTGTCAGTGCTAGGTTTGCAAAAGATATTTAGACAGCTGATAGGTAAAATTCAGATCTGTATTTTTCAGGAGTACTTAAGAGTTATGACTATCCCTGGCTGAAAATCCAGATATCCATCTTGAGCAAAATGAATTTCTAAACCTTTTCTTAGGCTAGGGATGAAAGTATTTCTTAGGCTAACAAGACAAACCCAGGTTCTGTCCCTTCCTCTATTTACAAGAGCAGAAAACTCCTTAAAGTAAGCTAGGAGCCCCAAATCCACAAAAAGAAAGTTCTGTGCTTAGGACTCTTCCTATATCATAAAAAGTAATCTCATCCAAGCCCTAAGAAATCTTTCCTAAAGTGGCACTGACCAGGTTCAGACCCATCTCAAGCTTTTTAGTAGGGCAGCGTTTATTTTAATACTTATTAGAAGAGACAATTATGAATTTCCTAACCAGAGATATCAAAAGACAGGGAGAGGGAGAGATGAATGCAAAAAAGAAATAAAAGTACCCTAGCATCCATCTGCATTTCAGCTGGGTTTCTTAGGAAGACAGCAGGTCCCATCTACTTCTGAGTTTTACCTGTTTACCTTTGGTTGTATTAGCACAGACTGATAGGGGGCTGTTCAAAACGACTAGAAATGCTTGAGCAAGTTTATATCATCAGCTGGGCACATGGAGCTCATGCAGTGTGGTAGATTGCTTGACTGACAGCTTGACTGAGGAAGGCAAGAGCACAGTCCATGCAACTCTGTCCAGCGGCAGAGGATGCTCATGTCATGACTTTTTACCTCTCATAAATTTATCCAGGATGTAACTGAGGAATACTCAGTGAAAAATACATGTGCCTGGGATTTTTGAGAGCAAGCATGTTGTGGTCCTTCATCTCAGGCAGGCGTTCAGCTCAAATACATGCATTAGGAAAAGTAAGGGTACATGGAAGGGACGGCAAATGGGATCGTTTCCTCATTTCTTTTTGCTTTCATATTTTACTGCATGGTTTCACTAATAGCACTTAAGTGCTATATTAATTATGAAACAGCTGCTCATTATGCTAATGAGGAAAGTAGTCATGACTTCTTTTTTGAAATCAACTGTAATTTTCTTCTGTTGATACAAAAGTCATTGGTAAGGAGCAGTGAAGAGACTTGACAGATTCTTAGCAAACTGACCACGGGTTCTAGCCTAAGAAAGCACCTTAGGCCAGTGCAAATGCTATGGCAGTTTCCTTTTTACATGGTTTTCTTTAATTTGAAGAAGCATGTTAATTTAATTACACTTTGTTTTAGTCATTAGAAAAGTTCTCAGCAATCCCTTTTGTCTAACTCCTGTGTAAACTGTGGAATGAATGGAGAAGGGCCACATTTACAGTTGTGCTCCCCGGGATCCTCGGGATCAGAAAAATCCGTGTTTAACATCCTTAGCTTACTGGGAAGAGAAACTGCATCTCATGTGCCAGTTGCACAGGTTTCCTTGGCTGTGGAAAGTAAGGAGGCATGGAAATGCTGGCCATGTACTAGGTATGAACATTACATGCTATTCTTCCCTTATTGCTTTTTAATCCTGTGCTGGAGATTGATGAGAGTTCAGGGCGTTTTAAGAAGATGATTTGTGTAAAGTCTGGAAAGGCAGGTATCAGTGGTTCCAGGCAATTTTCAGAGATATACACTAGTCTCTTTGTATAACAAATATTTATTGAACACTAAAAATATTTTAAGCAGTACTTTTAAACAAAACTAGTCTGTTGTATTTCTAGTACTGACTTCCTCACTGTGTGCCTGAGACTTGTGAGTGTACTAGTTTCTCTTTATTGTTTCATTCTTGAGAAAAAAAGTAATATATATTTCTGATTGTCAGTCAGCAACATTTAGAAATTTAAACTACCACAACAAAATATAAGCATATGTGAGCTACAGTTGGCACAACAGAAGAGTATGCATTGCATACCACCAATGAAAATGTCTTGGCTGTACATGACAACGTGGTAGAACTCACCTTGAAAATCCTCAGTGCGCAGAACTAACAACTATTTTTTCATCCCAGCACCCAACTTACTAGAATATTATTTCTGAAGATATAGCTATTAAAAATAAGATACTATACCAAATGCTCAAAATTACAATATACATAAACCACACAACACTTAGGGAAATCATGGTGTTTCTTCATTCACTTTCTCTGCTTACTTATGCTGTGTCTAAATGGCAAATAGATGACTTGTTCCACTGGCTTACATCCAGGACTCTGACAGAACAAAGGGAAGCTGTGAGGAAGTATTTTGAGGGATTTAAAATTATTTTTTAAGTCTGTTTTCAAGGATCACAGTGTTTTCTAAGAGCTGTAACTCAAAGAAATTGCTAGAGGTAGCTCTAATATGCTATTTGCGTTCATAGACACAGGAAATTCTGATTTTCCACATGAATAAAGTGACAGTAAAATTCCAGAATTAAGCTCCCTATCAATAAAAACCCCTCCTATTTCCTTTATGTCTGCATTTATTCTACATGCTATATTTACCTAGCTAATATCACAATTTTTCTTTTAGACTTAGATACTCAGCTCACATTCTGGCTCTTATAAATGATCGATAAATTTGTAGTGAGTTTGCATAAGTTTTTTTTTCAAATGAATCAAGCCCTTGACTGAAATATTTTAATTGCTATAATTTGAATAACTAATTCCAAGTTCTGAAAATGACTTGAAAGTGGTATGTGATTAACTGCTGTTAATGAAACCATTACCTGATTCAGTAACATTTCATGCTTGGAACTGATTATCTCTAAATGTAAATCAAATTGATTTGAATTGTCAATTTTTTTCCTGGATTTATAGTGTATTTTTTTAATGTTCTGCAACTACTTTATGCAACATACCTTGCTATTTTTATTCTTCTGGCAATTCTGTAAGTTTATAAGTCTAATATGAACTCAGAAAAATTCTGCTCCAAAAAAGTAGAGTCTCTATTCACGTGCAAAATCTTCTTTGCTCAAAAAATTTAGCCAAAAAGAAAATTTAACTAATTTTTAGTGAAATGGGAGTTAGTGACATTGCTTCACACAAACTATACCAAAGTGCAGCAAAGATCCCAGTGGCAGGATACAAAATTATCGATGAAGAAAGTTTATGATATTATGGGATTCGTTTATTTTAAACAACTGCTGGTTTATTTTCATCACTTCTGGACTATTTTTTAGTTCTAATGTAAAGAATGTTAAGATATAAAAGTGATGGACAGAACACTGACAATTTTGGAACTAGAGGGAACTTTAACCCATAAAACAAAAAATTAAGGAGGTTAATTTTATGTTATCTGTTATTATGTATCCTGCAATATCCCTCACTCAGATCATCCTGCTGTCACATCAAGCTGTCTACAACCAGTTATTGATGGACAGATCTGTCTCAAAAGAATTCTTAATTTAAATGGGCAGGACAAGAAAGACTGGGAAAAAGAAAGGAAATGTGTGTTTGTGGGAGGAGGGATGGGAAGAGTTGCTTGTTTTTACAAGCCTGCTTAAGGGCATTGAGCAGCAGCTATCATGGTAAAATTTTAAAGCCACTAAATGACTGAAATCTAGGTTTTCCTCCATTTTCTACCTGTGTCTCTTGTCTCCAATTTTGGTGTCTCACTGCTTTGCTTGGCTTTGCTTTCTCTTGTTTTATTCCCACACTGACAGTGCCGCGACAGGCTTGACTTCTGCTTGCTGTCATTCTCCTCCTGGGGAGGGAAACGGGGGCTACAGAGGTCAGTCACCATCCCAGAACATTTGTTGTCTGTTGCTTGGTAGGTCCTGGTAAGAACCGTTTTCTAAACCATGGTAAGGAAGGTGTCATATGCACAATTATGTTTCCTCTCTGCTCAGAGAACCAGCAGTTGTAAGAAAAGCCTCTGTTATGCAGTGTGGTACCTTCCCCTTCGTTTCTTGGGAACTTATCAGTTCTCATCTGATACATTTAGGTTAATCCAGTTAAAAAAATAATTTTCCTTACTCTGATTTGCCCTAACAACTTTTGCCCCTTTAAAGCCATTCGAAGAGAATAAACTATGAACTTAAGTATATCACCCAATTTTAGATCAAGAAATTAAAAAAAAAATCTTTTAATTCAAATATAAACAAGCTATATTTGAAATCTAAACAAGCAGAATGGTAAATATATACACTAGAGTAATGTTGGATAGTACAAAAACTTAATAAAATCCTCTGTGTTTCGTACTTCATGGAGATCAGGATTTGGGGGTTACTTGCACTCTCTTGTGCGCTCTTTGTGTAGCCCTTTCATACCCACAGCCACCCACCCACCCCCACTTGCGTGTGCATGCACACACACAAATCTACGTTCAGTCTGCTACCTGTGTACCTTTCTGTTTTCTTTTAGTGCAAGAAAGAATATTTTCAATAACTGGAAATATATATCCAAATTTCCCCAGCAGACTGAGTTGTTCCTCACTTCAGGAGGTTTATGTCAAACATCACAGTACGTTAGGGAGTCCTGACCAACTAACGAAAAAGCATTCCAAGATGAAAAGTCTGCTCTCGCATTTAGGATCAATTCTGCCTTTAGAAGACCAAAGTTGCATACGTTCTAACAATTTGGCATTTATCATTAAATTTTAATGTGAGCAAAAAAGCAAAGCCCCTAAGAATAAAAATAGCAGTTAGAGTCACTTGTTTGCTGGGCAGTTTTGCACAGAACTTTCCAAATGCTCCTCAGTCCTGACAACTCTAAGCAAAACAACAAGAACGATAAAAATGTACTTGGCATTTTACTTCCTGTATTTGTTTTATCCAATCCACTTCTGAAGGTTGAGAAGGGATTAGTATGAAAAGAAAGTTGAGACTACTAAACGTGCGCAATCTGGAGAAGGTTGCAGAATAGAAATGCATTCTAAAAAGTGATATTAAGGGAACAGTAATTTTACACTAAGAAGTGGTTAAAAAAGAATATACAAGCAGTGTCCTACATACTGAGAAGGAGCTTTTATTAGACATTTTAAACATGAGACATTCCTAAGGGAGAAACATTCACTGGAAATACTTAACAGTTGATGTAGCAGGAACACCAGGCAAGTAACAATGAAAATATCCTGCATGATTTGGTTGGGTTTTGTCTATCCATGGAAAAAAAAAATTCCACCAATTCCAATTATGAGAAACACTGGAAAGATTGCATGTTTGTCCACATGAAATGTTTTATCCTTCATAACAAGGCCAAAATTATTCACAAGAGAACACCTCCCTGAGATAGCTGGGGATGTCTGGCAACAGCTTCTGTCGTGGAAGCCTGGTATTTTCTTTCTCGGTTTGGCATGTAAAATATAATGATGGACCTATCTAAAATGGTGATTAGCTTAACTTTTATTTTATATCGATAAGTACCAAGAATAAAAGCAGAAAGAAAGAAAGAAAGCCAGTTTTGAAAAGGAGACGACAGGTTTGTGAACACAAAGAATAAAAAAACATCCACAGAAGCAAAATTAATCCTAGCAATATTAACGACAGAAAACAGTATACAGTTTTTGTCTCCATTGTGCAAAAAGAATATCAGTACTAGCAGTGTTGAAACAATTTATCACGTCAGGGTAGTTTCATCAGAGGGGAAGAAAGTCATCATAACATTATGTGGTCTTTGCAAATGAACAACTTACAGAGCTTCTGTAACAACCATAGCACTCAGAGACATTTCTAACTTTTCTACGTCAATCTGACACTAATCAGGAAAGATTGCTACAGAGGAAGATATTCAGGAATAAAGATAATTATACTGGAGAGACCTGTGCAGTCCATAAAATAAGATGGGCAAGTCTATCTCGGGTGCTGATCTGTACAGATATTCTGTAACATACCCAATATGAATTACACGATACGAAGTGGAAATCAAACCATATCTCCTGATCATTACTTTTATGAAAAAGATTTAATGTCTTCTCCTAGAATGATTTCCAGTTATGCAGATAAATTTCTGCATAAACTTCTGCGTCATACTTCTCTAAATAAAGTGTAAATATATACGAAATAAATCAATCACCTTTTACTTTCATATATTTGTCATCTCACATTCAACCTAAAAGTGGAGGTATCGCTTTCACTAGGATGATCAAAAGTGTTGCCAAAATGAAGGACAAAAAAAAAAATCTGCTCTTTCAATAATTTACAGGAGAGAGCTATGCTGTATGGTCTGCAAATTATGCAAATATCTTAGATGAACGTGCTGGGTATGAGATACACGAAGATGTCTCGGGTAGTGGTTTTACCACTTACCATTGCCACAAGACAGCAAAATTAGTAAGTGATGGTTCAGTATGCTCAGATATCCATTGAGCAAAACGATTCAGAATAAGTGATGTTGAATGTGTTTTAGTATCACGTTATACATTTCCTTGACAAATTCATGTCTCTATGTTCTTGCTTGCTGTACAGTCAGACATCCCAGAACTGTAAGAGCTCTTTAATACAGGATCTCCTTTTGCGATCTTTAATTATATTACTATGTTCTGGTTATAATGGAACCATTTCAGATTAAAGTATTATGCAATGAGAATAAGGCTGGAAGAGCCTAGACAGTGCCTCCAGGTTCATTCTGAAAACTAGCCAGTGAGCTTCTTCCAAAGATAGGAAATTCTAAGAATATATATCTTTCCTGCATAACAAGAACTCCCCAAGCTGGCTAAGATTAGCCAGCGGCAGAGTGCACTCATTATTTTTGATAGAGGAAGTGTACTAGAGGCCTTCACAAAGAACACACTGAAAAAAGACAATATAAGCCTTGCTATAAGTCTGTGTTAAATAGGTGTTAATATTTTCTTATCTACCACATTTGATTTCAGCTAGACTGTATAGTTTCTGGACTTGCAAGCTGCTTGCTGCTTGCAAGGCATTAACATGAGCTAATCCTTCTCATATGGAGCAAGTAGTCAGTATAACACATAGATGGCTAATAAATGCAAGAACAGGACAAGATGAATATGTTTGTTTAAATTAGCACTGTATCAATCACTAACTCATGACAAGGTTCAAAATAGTTAATATTTTTCCAAAGCAAATTTTATGTGCATAAAATAACCTGGCTCTCTAAAGCCAGACTTCTCAGGGAGCATATCTGGTTTACCACTAACAATACATAAAAAAATGGAGAAGCAATTTATAGAAGGCAAGCTGGTTGAGAGCTGAATGACCTGAATGCATGTATATGATGTTGTTTTTTCTAGATGTGTGCAGTGGAGGAAAGTCACGATCATATCTTTTGATGCGAAAACGGAGATGATTGGAAAGTGACAGATATTGTCTCATCTGTCCCCTTGGGTCAGCACTGAATTTCTCTTTTAGTGGCATTCTAGAAAATCCATCATTTTATAATAGCACTGTTCAGATGGTAGATACCCTGCAATTGAGGTGTTATTAATATATAAATACTTTAACAACATAAACCTTTATAGCACTGCACAGTGGGTCTTTAAACACCTTTCACTGACAATGCAAGCATTCTCTGAGTCTCGCATGCATGGTGGTCACATTATACAACAATATTATAATATAGCAAGAAGTTAAAATCATACAGTAGAGTTTTCAGGAAGTTCACATGAAATATGTACACCTTGTCTAGCTTCACCTACCTTTTTTCATTTACCTAAGCCCCAACCTCTTTTGAATCCAAACTCACAGTTCTGAAAGTGTTCTTCATCTTATCCCATTTTTCAGGTAATTGCAAGGTAGGGATATTAACTGTTGGAGTGACTCTCTGTGTCTTGAAACAAAAAGACTTCAGCAGTGTTAATCATGAAATTGCATTTTGGAACCTATATGCTCTCTGGGTCATAATCCTCAATTAAATTTGCTCCCTTCAGTATGAAGGGGGTGAAATGCTCTGATTTTTGGAAGTCTGGTGAAGGATGCTATAGTTTAATGACTACAGTAAAAAATGGGAGGTATTCCCAGTTCTGCTCTATGGTAAATTCTGGGACCTAGGGTAATTATTTAAACTCTGTAAACTTGGAGACCTAGGATAACTATTTAAACTGTGAGGTTTTTTTAATTCTATTTTTTTTTCCTTTAATGTTTATATTAAAATACAAAATACATATCTGTGAGTTTATTTATGAGGTCCTAAACTCCACAGAGGAGTAACTGGCAAATCTTATGGTCCTTTTCATACAGGAGAGCTGATTAGGTGACCTAATAGTTTTTTCTAGCCTTCAGATCTATGAATATAGGAATAATTTTGTACTTTACAGAGATAGCAAGGTTTAATTCATTAACATTAGTGGGTCCAAATCAGAACACCAGTATAGACAGTGAGAGAGAAACACAGTCCAGGATCTCAGTCAATTTAAACCGGTGTTGACTAATTCAGGACACTGGTCTCTCAGGGACACTGGTGCCAGGTAACCCAGAAGTCTCTGGGTGTATTTGTGAAATAGAATGGATATAATCAAAGAAGTAACTCAAGACTTATAGTGGGAGAACTGAGAGGAAAATATGTCCATTTCGATAAGCGTGAACACAGTTAGGTGAATAATTCATAACAAATCATTTATTTATTTATCATATTTTATCTCCTTTTCTGTGCAAGATTTGTCCGTATATGGGTTGTTATTTTCTCCAATGTATTCATTATTCACTGTATTATTTCTCTAAGCAATTTTTGCTCTGAAGACTGTCTGTTCGAAGTTTATTGCAAGCATTCATTATTCAAAATTTGTGCTGTTCATCCTGAAAATGTATCACCTAGTACATTTTTTTTTTTTCTTTGCTTGCTGATTGATTGAGAATAATTCTTAGATTTCCAGTGTGAACCATGAATTGGAAACTTGCTTTCCATGCTTACTATTAATGCCATTTATAAGTTGCTGCGTTGATAAATAAACTCAATTCTTATAAGATCTCAAACAAATGGGTGCAGCGATTTTATGTTCTTTAAAGTACCTGACATATTCTTATCGGATATTTTTAGGAGCTAGCATTTGCAAAATGCATTATAATTTTTTTTCTGTTCTAGCTTCATTTTGAAGTTCCAATTGAAATGCAAACAGCTCTAGGGAAAGCCAGTCATCTGTCAGAGATGCTCCACAACAGTTGAGACAAAAGGAGAGACTAGAATAATGGTATATTCTTCATATAACTAGAATATTGCTAAAGCACTTTCACCATTTACTTTATATAATTTATCACTTAAGCTACATATCTGTGAAAACATTCTATTTACACTGTGACAAACTCTGTGTTCGTCAAGTTTCTTTATAGAGGAGTTTGCCCAATTCTAATGTTAATTTGTTGACGTCACTTGGAAAAATGTCAGTAATATAGGATATGATATGCATTGCCCATTTGACCTAGTGTTTTGTATCTGATGCTGGCCAACACAGGAGTTTTCTGAAGGTGAAGAAAGCCAGCATTAGCAAACACATGATAAACAATCCTTTAAACTCTATCCCCTCCTACTCCCTAATAGACACTGTTCATTGCCAAAGCTCGATTTTCCTTACTTATATGAAATTGAGATTAATACAAGCTCTGACTGAATCTTCTGAAGGCAATTCTGAAATTTTCAACAACTGGCAGAGAAAGAGACCGTAAGGCTTCATGGAAGACAAGTAAGTCAAGGAGAATCATCACAGCAACCTATGCAGTGATGTTTAGTAATCACCAGAATTAAATGTTTTGCTTTAATTTTCTGTCCCGAAATTCTTCCAAAATGTTTTCTTATGGAACAGCTTGATTTCAATGATTTCTCTCTGCCATATCTATCAACTTTTTAACAATTCCCTTTTATTATTCACATAAGTGATGTCCCAACCTCCAGTTAACTTGAAAGTTTTCTCATTCCAAGTCCTTTTCTGAAGTCATACTCCCTGACTGCACATGCCAGGTTGTTCCCTCAGCATTTAGTCTGTGCCATTTCCTCCTACGTGCTGCTCAATTTCAACAAGGAGTCAGGATAAGCATTGGGTTGGTGTCCTCTTTCCTCTCAGTTCTGAGTGCTCCAAATTTTTTTTCCCAACTTACAGAATGGTCATTAGGTGTGGGACTGGGATCTCTGGCAAAGTATGAAAAATTGAATTAGTTTTGTGATCAGATGCAATTAACCTACATTATGTGATCTTTGAGGGTCAAACAATTAAAATTGGGATAACTGCATCTCCTATGGCATACTGTTTTTATTAATGTGCAGCAGTACTGGATATAGTCTTTGATTTCTTGCATAGTTTAAAGTTATTTTTGTGCAAATTATGTATAAAATAGCTAATGTCTTTGACTATGTTTGTGTATGGCAACTGCTTCTTGCAAGCATGTGTTTAATCTTTCCTTTAAGGTGATTAAAAATACAACTGAATCTTTATATGTTCAGTCATTGTAAACCTAGGGAGGGAATTCTCTGAGGAAGAGTATCCTATTAATGGTATTTGTGAATCAGCACAAAAAGGCTTTGTCTGTCATGGCATATTCTATTACTACGCTTATCATCTCCAGTAGCAAAACAGAATGAGGGAAAATTCCTGGTTTAGTGAAAAATCAGTCATCATTCCCTGCGGTGTGTTGTTTTTAGATGTTTTTGAAGAGATTGGGAGAATTTGGCTTTATGTTCAAAGTCACTGAAGTTCCTGATGAATGTGTATATACTTATCAGTACACATCTGAGTCATCTCATTGTAAGCAGTTGCATAAATTATATGCATAGATATTTCCTGGGTAGGTCTAACTGTAGTTATATTATAACAGGAAGAAATCAGTTGCACAGTAACAGTAACACTCGTCCTGGCGCAATGCATCACCTTCAGAAAGCTGGCTCAGCAAAAACCCCATTTCTCTGAGTCATCTCAGTTGTGAACACAGGCTATCAGAAGAAGTGGAAAGAACTGAAAAATTGGTCATCATATAAAAATATTCAACATATTGAAGAAAAGATTTGTATTCTAAATCCTTTATATTCTGTATGAAATCTATACATTCAATGTAAGTATATTACAGAAGTATGCTAATTCTAATTAACCTTGTCAAATGGAATTCATTCAGATGAAAAACTGTATAATTATAAGTGGTTTTGTAGACTGTATCCAGGAAACCACTTAATGCAAAGACTGATGTGCCTACCTAGAAAAAACTGAAAAACTGAAGGCATCTGACACACGGAGAAAACTGAGAAGGAAAAAATTGGTTTTTAGCTGAGATTTGAAGAAAAGTAGAGCTAACAAACTAGAGAGCAGGTTTTGTTTCTTCTCACCCTCTTTTCCCCTTTTCTTCTATACAAACTTTCTACCTCATTGCGACACCATAATCTTTCTCCCATCTGCACTGTCCCTCTGATCTTAGTGTTTTCTCTTCAAGCGGGAGCTGTGGCTGGGGGCCTGCCCCAGGGGCTGGTGAAGTCCCTGTGAACTGCAGCCAGTCCCAGCTCCTGCTGCAGAAGCAGCCATTGGGTTCAACACTGCTAGAAGCCCCTGGGCATCCACAGAGAGTGCTCGCATTGTGCTGGGCAAGGCGATTATGTCTCACTGAATTAATTACACAAGAAGTTAGCACAGTGCTTGATGCTTAGTACAGAAAGGGGGGGTGTCCTGCCCTTCCCACTGATCTTATTTGGGATTAGGATTGCTCTACATGATTGAAAATACCTCTCCATGTGCTGCATTGTGCAATTCTTTTGTGTATTCTTTTGTCTAAGGAGCCAAGAAAGTGCCTTCAACTGTGTAAGGTTCAGGCCTAAAAGCGTTATTACTATCTTCATAAACAGCAATGACAAGCTTCCAGTGGAACAGGTTATATCTTGTGGATAATAAATATACAAAATTGGTCTAACATCCCAGGTTTTCTCGCTGGCTTGGCTGAGCTACCATTGGATTTTAGTGGATGGCAACCTCTTTGATAACACTCTATTCAGTTCTTTTTTCCTCTTTACACCTTGGCTTTCAAACTCTTTTTTACTCTGCTTCACAGTCTCCCACATCTCATTTGCCATGATTCCTCACATCCCTTATGCAGTTTCTGTCCCTACCATCACTCTATTGTTAAGCTGCAGTTGCCGGGTCTTCCTTTCCTGCCTTTCGCCTCTGTGAAGTCCTTCCCTTTCAACTGTCAGTTTTGGCACTCTCTCCTTCACTAGGAGCTATTTTTTTTCCCTCCAGTGTCTCTTTTGCTCTTAGTGAAGTCAGTTCTTTCATCTCTGTTATCCGGTCAGCTCCTCACTCAGAAGAACCCTCTCAGTTCTCACTCCTGTAAAGGAGCCTTTTGAAGGAACGAGCTCAAACAACAATCTTCAGTGTTCTGCTATTATGCCTACGTCTCCCACAAACAACCAGCTGCTTTCCTTCTCCCTGTACACTGATTTTATCCAGACAACATTTCTCTCTGCTTCTGCTGACTGACTCGACTGATGCCCACCTCTCACCACCCCGACTGTCCCACCCACCAGTTCCAAGGGCACACAACCATGGTTTCACTGGCATAAACTGCTTAGATGTTTATGAAAAGTTGCTAGTAACTATCACTCAATGATTTCTGTAGCTTGCTAAACAACAGGAGATAATTTTTCTTTAATTTGTGTCAAATGTTTTCATAATACAGAATAAAACATAGCAACAGGTAAAACCATGGTAAGATCACACCAGAAAATGGATGCTTATTTCAAGACTTGCTTCCGAGGCAGAGGTATTGTTTGCTTCAAACCAACTCAGCATGAAAAGGCAGTTTGTGTGCCTCTAGAGAATTCATTCAACAAGTTCCCTTAAACTCTTATGAAACAGCTTAAGTCTGGAATAAAATCTGTTGATGAGTCTTAATCAGAAATAACCTAAGAAGTTTTGCAGCAGGAAAAGTAATGTTATATCTTAGTTTAATAAGTGTTTACAGCTCTGCTTTTCAAGAAGATTATTTTGTGTGTTTATGTGCTTACAGTATTTCTGTGGAATACATACTATATTTAATTTATTTCTCTAACACATCAATATTTCTATCAGCCACAACTAAAAATCAACAGCTAATTTCTAATTACTTAATTATATATTATTATATATGGTTTCAGTAATGAACGCTGTCATGTGAGCGCAAATGTAAAATCTGAAGTAATGATAGTCTCACTTCAAAGCTATCCAAAAGTTTCACAGATCATCCAAATTACTTTCATCTGGAAACTGTGTTAGAAACCTCACAGCCAAAGATCTTTCCCCTATTCTTTCTCAGAAAAGAACTGAAACTGAGTCTCTTAAGCAGATCTCTACTGCTTTTCTTAACTAAGGAAAATGATGTGTGGACACCTGGGGTGTATTTATCTTTTTTTAAGTTCACAAACTCTTAAAAAACCTTTGCACTGGGATTACAGCTATCAAGAGTAAGAAAATTCTGTTGCATACACAAATGAGAGATTTTGACTTTTGGGCTTTATTCTGAGTTGAATTGGAAATGAGAAATTTGAAACACTTCAGTAAGAAAGGATTTTTTTAAGTTAATGGACAGAAATGTTTTGTTTCAACAGTATTATGTTTTCTTATTCTTTCACCTTTTTATTTTATATATTAAATGATACAAAAATATTTGAACTTGTAAAAGAAGATTTTTCAAAATTATATTATATTGTGAAAATGTAACATTAGAGTATCCTGCTAATGTCAGAAATTTATTCTTGTTTAAAAGTACATTTTAGCAAAATATACATACTTGCAAAGTATTTTGCCTCCACAGAAAACACCTTCTAAAGGGGAATTTGTTAGTCTTATGTTTTTCTTTTTTCCAATCTGAAAATGTCTCCAGATTTGAAAAGGTACTTAAATATGCCTTTAGACTAGTCACAGAAGGGAATTTAACATCAAAACCAGCAGGGGCAGTTTAACTTCATTTTATTCCTTGCTAAAATCAAACTAATGTAATTCAGGAGTCTGGATATAATAAAGTGTATGACAGGGCTAAATCCTAATGGTTAACCTGCATAGGTATTCTTCTTGGACAAAAACACCAGTGTTGCTCAAGATGTGCTTACAAGCAAAGGGCTTTTTATTCAGAGGTGTGTGTGCAGAATTACAATAGTGTCATGAGTAGAGAGCCCATAAGCATTATATTGAAAAAAAAAATTAATAAAAAAAATCTGAACTATTTGAAAAGTGCAAGTGACATTGCAGTATTTTTCGCTCTCCAGAAGCACAATTTTGTTTTCTTTTACTCAGACAAAAGCCAGTAATGCTGAACTTCTTTTATTGCGCTAATTGTATCCACATTCAGAACATACTTCTTTGTAGGGAACTTGTCCTGCTAAATAAGAATCAATTTTTTATTTGGTCATAAACAGAACAGAAAGGGCAGAACAACCCCTTTTCAAATTAAAATGAACTTAAAGGCCCAAAGTATATTATGACACAGTTAAATATTTGATAGAAAATGAAGCAACTGGGTGTCAGCTTGGTTTATATATTGTTTTATAGGTTTATATATACCTACATTTCTTTCCATTAAAACTGAGTATGTGTTTAGGTTGTGAGTCAAAGATTTTTTAGTTAAAACTATGAATGAATGATGAAGCATTTTTGAGTACAAATCATAACTAGATGATTCAAGTCAAACAACATTGATTCAAAAATTTTGGAGACATTGCTTTTGTTTTTAAATGAGCTTGTTTAAAACAATTAAGAATGTATCCCACTTTTTAATAAAGAAAATACTAATTTTACGATATACACTGGCACCTTTGAATCATTTTCTCTCCAAAACCCTACTTTTCCCTTTTCCAGTTTTCCAATGTAACTCAAGAGTTACATTATTGGCTTTTTGTATTCATGTTAACAGCCCCCCCCCCCCCCTTTTTTTTTTTTGTCTAAATTACTTACATATTTGTATATTGACTTATTATTAAAAAATTATTTCGTTTCCTAACGAAACTTTGTTAAGTTCCAAGTTTTCAGAAAGTATGAATCAGGCAGAAGTGATTAGGTCATGTTGTTTTCCTTTCTACAAGCTACTGCCATAATTGTATCCATACCATTTCCTAATGCAATATTCAAGCAAATACTTGGCTAATGGCAAAAAGGAGAGGGAATGGTTAAACCATGCATCATACCCACACATAATTATACGAAGTCTTGCTGAGAAGTTGGGGAAGTCTTTGATGGAGATGATGGGAAGAGTTGCTTGGAATATAACATATACTCAATGACACTGTTGAGGTGAGATTTTACCTGCTGTGTGATAAATTTACTTAACAGAGCTGCCTGAAACCAGACTGGGAGTGAGGGCCTGGGCAGGGAGGGCTGGGGGTGGCTGGGCAGGGGCTGGGCAGGGGCTCTGGGGGCACTGTCCTGAGAGGAAGGCTTGGGGGCGAGGGGAAGAGCAGAGGAAGGTGCAAGGGGGAAGGGAGAAGGAATGGTAGAAGAGGTGGGACACAGGCCATATCCTCCGCTGTAGCCATCAGGGACAAGTCCTGCCCCCTCACTTAGATCAGTTGTGCCAAGGAGCTGAGGGAACTGCAAAGAGGTAGAGCAAGGAGACCTCCTCCCTTAACTATAGCCCCCTAAGCCCTACCAGTTTTTCCTTCAGGGCTCACTTTCACTCACACTTCACTTTTCTTTAGTTCAGTTTCCCACCATGTTAGAGGTGTTCTCTGGGCTCTGGACAAGCTCATCAGGTAACGACCGAAAGTGAAGAAGCTGTGTCACATGAGCTCACGGCGCTAACCCTGTCCCTCCCATGTAGCACTCACTGCTTAAAAAAACCCTCAGTCAATCAGTTTTATTTCACCATATGGGTGGACAATGCAAGACAGACATAGAGGCAAACTGTTGCTTTTGCTGCTCAGAACCTGCAATCACTGCAAGAAACAGCACCAGTTTATTTGTGAGAGGTATGGTTTGATGTCCTTGCCCTTTGGCTAAGGTATAGCCTGGCAAAATAGCTTGGTAACTATGTAACACCACAAATTCAACACAATAGTATATAGGCAATTTCTATATGCACTATAGAAACTGCAGCATGAACTGCTGATACCTTACACTAAAGACTATCAATTCATGATCGCTGGGCTGGGTTTTCTTTTCTTTCCATTTGTTTCATAGGCTCTCAGCAGTGTCTGAATGCTGTGAGTGTCACAGGGACAGCAGGTAACAGCAGGCAACCCAGGGAAGGTGCCAACTGAAGATTGATTCCCAGGTCATCAAGAACAACCCCTCTTATTCCAAGCATCTAAAAGAAATGACCTGTGGAGCTGGACAGAGACCAAATCTCATTTTTTTCAGGCTGGGATCAATGTCTAACTTGGCTGGATGCTTTCAGGAACAGCAGGAAATGATGAGTAGAGTGCTTGCAAGCGTTGTGAGACGTGGTACCCCTTATTGACCAACTGTATTAGAAATGATGAGAAAATTATTGGAGCTCTGTTGCAGTTTACTGATTCCCATGGTTGAGTGAGGGAGTGTAAGTCCTGTATCTTCTGTAACAAAGATTTCTGAGGTAGACATGGCCTTACCTCAAAAAATGAAGTGTGTTATTAGAGATAACTGTATAGGGACATTCCAAGCCTTTGATCACAGCCACATATTGGGATGTGCTAGTTATCTATACAGTATACCATGGCTGGCTTGGAGGAGAAGCTGCCCTAAAAGCCACAGTTTTAATCTCAGCCACAAATGGTGGTTGTAGTCTCACATAAATTTACAGTTTGTAGCTGTTTATAAAAATGCCTCCTTGGAGTGGCATGTTTCTGCTAGCAGGTCCGAGTCTAACTTTGCACCTCTCTGAAAAAAGTCAAACAGCAATAAAAGCTTGCTCAGATGAGGAAACACAGCAGTGAGGTATCCTCACACAAGAGTGCTATGAGAAATACGAGAAAGAACAACAATAATAAAAAAGCAGGTATCATTCATGTTTTTTTTCCAGCGTCTGACACAGAACCTTACCCAGAGGGAAAATCTTCTATCACCAAAAAAACTAAACACTGGTAATTTCTGTGACATGGAAATACCTCTGTGTATTTGTGCATCTGAGATAGTCTTTGGTGTCTTTGTATTTATTTGCAATTCTTTCTTTCTCTGTCATGCTACTCTCTTAAACACAAAAATAAGTGTGCTTAGCACAACATTTGTAATGAATTTTAGCTCAGTTTTTTAATGATTTCAGCCATTCAGGGTTTCTTTTTCCCCTTTGCCTCAACTTTTCTTTTATAATGAATAACTTTTCTGTGTAGAATCTTGTAAACAGGTTGTAAAAAGGCTCTGAATTTACAAGTAGTATATTCTCTATATCACATGGTTTTATACGTCCGTACTTCAATATCTGTAATAGAATCATAGAATCATAGAAGAGAATCATAGAA